>NC_063448.1:4313767-4549625 GCF_020379485.1 Brassica napus | reverse complement strand
TAATATTCCTTTGATGATGATCAACTATTCCACATACAAATCATTAATAGAAATACCTATACAACCCAAATACAAACCCACTTTTAATAATTTGCGTTAGTTTTAGACAAAATAAATAATATTTATTGGCTTAAAATATTTTTTTGTCAGCGTTAGCTTTATAATATATAATTATAAATATTTGTTATTATCATGATATACAACTACCAACAGCCCATGAGTAAAAATCATAGCAAATATATATAACTTAATAATATATAGTTTTCAAAACCGATTAAAATTTAGACCAATACAATAAAAATTCATGAATCAATTCAGATAAACAAGAAATATAAATAGTTTTTTTTATAAGAAAATTAAATTATTTAATCTATCTATTCTATTAAATTAGAAACATGATCAGTTGATATTATTATGGAAGTATATTTATAAAAATATATTCTACGGGTTTTAGCTTAACGGTTTTACATAGGTTATTCGATTAAAAATATTTATTAAATATTTAGTGAAGACCTTATTAACCCATTTACATATATATTTAACAAAATATATAAAATTTTAATTTCAAAATATTTTTCAAATATTTTTCAAAACTTTTGTTCGGTTTTCTGTGCGTGTTGGATTTGATATGGTTTTCGGATATAACACTTAAGAACTATTCGAGTATATATGCCAAATCTAATAGATTATGAGACTTTGATTTTTGGGTCGATTCTGAGTCAGATTTTTTGGATACAAATATTTCTTGACTAATTATGTTAGGTAACTACTAAGAAAATATAATATGTTGCAAATTTTAGGAATAAAGTTTAAAATAATTTCTGAAATACATATGACATATAATTATGCAATTTGACATATTTAATATAGTTACCAAAAAATTATATTAAATTAAATTAATACTAAACACAAATATGATTACAAAATAACACAAATATAAAAATTAAATTTCTCAAAAAAATTTAAAACAAAAATATACTTTAAAGGGCGGGTCAGAATCTAGTTCTATTCTATTAAAACAGCAACATGATCTATTGATATATGTGTGGTCCAACTATTTTAATACAATTATTAAAAAAATTATTAATCATTTAAAAGAAATATTATACAAAGAAAAACACAAATATGACTAAAAATACAATTATAAAAATTAAATTTCTAAAAAAATGTAAAACGAAAAATATACCCGCCATTAGTATTTTCTTAAAGTCAATGCATATTTTCATTTGAGAGTAATTTGTATATATCGATAAAAATTATTAAATAAGACAATTTCTCCAAAAAATTAAGAAGCTATTAGACAACGACTGCTGCCTCTCTAGTAAACTCTGATGTTTAAGCATACATCATACATATCTTAAAAATGCATGAAAATGTTACAAAGAAATTGTTATAAAATCTTCCTCTATGGGCGTACTTATATTTTTATTTCATAAATATACAAACTACATGTTTGTTAAGTTTTATAACTCTTTTCAGTCGAACAAAAATAAGTTTACTGAAAAATCACAAAACAAGTTATTGGTTTTAATTCAAAATTTATACTAGAAGAACTAGAAAATGATACGTTCAAGAGTCTGATATATAAAAGGAAAAGGAGAATTAAATCCCGATGGAGAACCCCTGGTTCCCACCCAACGATGTCTCCGCCCTGTCTCCGCCGCGTCTCACTACTGGTGATAGCTCCAGCCTCGTCCCCCCAAACCCCCCTGACCCTCCCGATCCCGATTACCCTCCCCTCGGCTCTGTTCCTCCCAAATCCTCTCGTTTTTCATCGCAAACTGCCAAATCCACAAGGCCAGCGACGAAATCCTCCACCCCTAAAACTGCGGCTGGTTCCACGTTCTCTACCCCAGCTCATTCATCAACTGGCTTCTCCAAGTCCACTGTTCTCAATTCTGGAAATTCAGCACCTCTGAACTACAAAATCCTTCAACCCAAACACTCTTCTCCTATTCAAACCAATAAAGCTTCTAGCGGCTCCCCCACCTTTCCAACCAACCCATCTCTGAACCAAACCCTAAATCGTTTGCTACAGTAAACCCTGCCACCACTGTTCAACCTTCTTCTACCTTGCCTGCAGCCACTGAAACCTTCATCCCCTTCCCCATTAGCCACTCGAAAACCGCTCCACAATCAAATCCCCCTCCTCCCATCATAAAAAACCAACCCCCGGCTACCTCTACAACTGACCCAGCTCAATCTGCCCCTCCTCCGCTTTCCACCAACACTCCTCTACTCGAGAAATTAAGAAAACTAGAGGATAAGTCTTTGAAGCGCCTGGCTCCAGTCTCCTTGTCAGATAAAGGAATCCCTAGAGTTTTCATCCCGGACAATGTCTTTCAGAAAGGAGCTGAATTACACAAAGATTTCATAATCTGCTACTTTAATGGAAGGCCTCCCCCCTTCAATCAAGTTCAGAGCGTCCTCAACCACATGTGGGGGAAGGAAAGCGAGTGGAGATTCATACTAACCCCTTGTCTAGATCCATGCTGGTGAGAATACCTTCAGATTACCTAAGGCAGAAAATACTTGACAAATCTGTATGGTATGTCGGTGAGTCCATGTTCCATGCCGTCCAGTGGTCCTCCTCAGTCTCAGCTTCATCGCCATCACTAGAATCTATCCAGATTTGGGCTCACTTAACAGGTATTCCATTAGACCTTCGCCACCAACAAGGATTGAGTCTGGTTGCGGGCCTGGTGGGAGAACCTAAAGAAATGGATGACTTCACAAAGAATCTGGTTAGTCTGACCCTATCACACGTAAAAGTTGCTGTAAACCTCACTAAACCACTACCAAGCGTAGTCGAGTTTGTGCGACAGAGTGGTGAAGTAGTTGAGGTCCAAGTGTCATACCCTTGGGTACCACCAACATGCTCGGTTTGCAAAGAGCTTGGTCATGTATCTCGTAACTGCCTCCAGGCCCCTCTACCTCCGAAATCTTCGGATGTTCCTGCAAAGAAGCCGCAACAAGCAGCATCAGCTTCTCAAAAAGGAAAAAATGTGGCTACTGCAACACCAACTACTAAAAAACCTGACCCTCTCCAGCCTACTCTAGAAAAAATCATTCCTTCCCCTTCATCAACTGTATACTCTCAAGCTTCTACCTCCACCACCCCACTTAATCCCGACCCTCCACCCCCACCAATTCAATCTCAACCTCCTAAAGCTCCTCCTCTAATAACCGCTACCCCCTTGGCCTCTTCTCACCCCCTAGCTGTCATCCCTTCTCCCTCAAAAAGCCCACCAGATACTTTTATCACCCCCTCTTTAAAAAGACCACGTTCTGATCCTGACCAAAAACCCTTCCCGTCCTTCATGGCCCAACTCTCTTACTACTCTACCAAACCCTTAGCCATCCACTCTTCCTCTTTTGTTAAACCCTTCTCTAATACCTTCTCTGTTTTGGATCCTGATGGTTCTCTTCACCCTGAAGAGACCATTGACTAATATCTTCGTATAGTAAACTAATATCTATGTATAGTAAGCTTTTTTTTGGAATATCCGAAGCCTAAATGACCCGGATAAGCATAAGCCATTCTCTAACTGGTTATCTACTTATCACCCACTTTTGGTGCTATTTTGGAGTCACACATTAAGGACCACAACCTAAACTATGTGATGAGCAAGGTCTGTAGAGGATGGAATTATACCTCTAATCACTCGGAAGATGAAGATGGTCGGATCATTATCATCTGGAAGGACTCGGTCTCTGTACGGGTCCTGAAGCAATCAAGCCAATCTGTCACATGTGAAGTTAAGCTGCCTGGCTCCCCTCTGTTTGTGTTCACTACTATCTACGCATTCAACGAGAGAGTCGAACGTACTGATTTATGGGTGGAGCTTCTTGATATCTATCAAACCCACTCACTTGATACTGTTCC
The DNA here is from genome assembly GCF_020379485.1 of Brassica napus. Classification (NCBI taxonomy): domain Eukaryota; kingdom Viridiplantae; phylum Streptophyta; class Magnoliopsida; order Brassicales; family Brassicaceae; genus Brassica; species Brassica napus. The sequence continues at coordinate 4,545,739 of NC_063448.1, read as the reverse complement.
GTGGGTTCTAGGGGAGACTTTAACCAAATCATTCATCCAGCAGAGCACTCCATCCCTGCTGTTAACTCCCTTACTCCTGATATGATAGAGCTCAGGGACTGCTTCACACAAATGGGCCTCTTCGACTTAAGGTATCAGGGACCTCTGTTCACGTGGACCAATCGACAACCAGAGGATCCTATTGCAAAAAAACTAGACCGTCTATTGATCAATAATCATGTTATCAACCTCTTTCCTAACTGTTCGGCCTTCTTCCACCCAACCCTAGTCTCTGACCACAGCCCGTGTACCTTTGACCTAGCCACAAAGATCCCAGCCTCTGGAAACCGCCCCTTTAAATTCTATAATTTCCTCACAAAGCACCCGAGCTTTCACCAAGTAGTGCTTGATGCGTGGACACAGGCCGGAGATACCGTCTGGAACCTCACCGCCTTATACTGGAAACAAAAGCAGATTAAGAGCGATCTGAAACACTTAAATAGAGAGAATTATTCACAAATTCAGGTGAGAGTGAGTGAAGCTAACCGTGTGATTTTAGATGTGCAGGTACAAGTGCTCAATCACCCAACCACTCAAACTTTTGAAATGGAGAAGGAGGCGCTTCAGACATGGAAATTCTTAAGGGAATCGAGGAGAGTTACTTTAAACAGAGATCGAGAGTTAACTGGTTGAAGGAAGGAGATCAGAATACTGTCTTCTTCTTCAGAATGGTCCAAAATCGCATGAACTTTAATTTCATAAGATCCTTTTTGTTGCCCTCAGGTGGGATAATATCGGATCCGATCCAGATGACCGTGCACGCAGTAACTCATTTCCAGAGGATACTGGGACCTTCACCTGTGCCTCCCCTGGGAATTATCTCCACTACTCAATGGTTTCAGTCTCTCACGGAGTTCACCTGCTCTCCTGATCTCTCTGCTCAAATGCTTGTTGCCCCCACAGACGAAGAGGTAAAGATGGTCATGTTTCAGATCAACCAGGACAAAGCGCCAGGGCCTGATGGCCTAACATCTGGGTTCTACAAAGCTTCTTGGAGCATCATAGGGCCTGAAGTTACTGCGTCTATACGTCACTTCTTCTTCTCCTGTTTCATGCCTGCCTCTACTAACGCTACCATTCTCTCACTGATACCGAAGCACTCTGGTGCTTCTTTGATCACAGACTACAGGCCCATCTCCTGCCTCAACACTATCTACAAGGTGATCTCCAGACTTCTAGTGAAGAGATTGAAGCCAATTCTCCCTGACCTGATCGTCCCAAATCAAACGGCCTTTGTAAAGGAAGGTTGCTGGTGGAGAACACTTCCCTAGCTGCTGAGCTGGTTCAAGGATATCACAAGAGCAATCAATCAAAGAGAATTACTATCAAGTGGATATAGCAAAGGCCTTTGATACCTTATCCTGGTCATTTTTGTTCTCCTGTCTACAAGCCATCAATATTCCTCCCTTATTCCTAGCTTGGCTAAGGGCGTGTATCTGTCATTCAAATTTTACGGTGGGTTATAATGGCTTCGTGAATGGATACTTCAAAGGTACACAGGGGCTCAGGCAAGGTGACCCCCTCTCGCCATACCTTTTTGTAATTGCCATGAATACTCTCTCCCTTATGCTGAACCAAGCTGCAAGAGATATGAAGTTCAACTACCATAAAAATGTGAAGGATCCAAACTAACTCACTTATGCTTTGCTGATGACTTACTTATCTTTATAGATGGTTCTCTCAGCTCGGTTCAAGCTGTCCTCCAAGTACTGCGTGAGTTTGAGCTTCGGTCGGGTCTGGCAGTAAGTGTACAGAAATCCTCTTTCTTTGCATCTGCTCTCTCCACGCAGGAAACAGACCTGATAATGGTATCAACAGGCATGCCCTTAGGGGCTCTTCCAGTCCGTTACCTAGGTGTTCCTCTCTGTACTAAAAAGCTCTCCTTACTCCACTGTGAGGGTTTACTCCAGCAAGTTAAGAGCAGGCTGTCTTCTTGGAGTGCAAAGTCTCTCTCATTTGCTGGTCGGCTCCTACTCATCAAGACTGTCATTACGGGAATAACAACCTTCTGGTGCTCAACATTCATACTTCCCCAAGCCTGTGTGAAGCGGATCAACTCCCTTTGTGGTGTTTTCCTTTGGAAAGGAGATATAGAGGAACACCACGCTGCAAGAGTTTCTTGGGAGGTGGTGACAAAGCCAAAGAGAGAGGGAGGGCTTGGGATCAAGAATCTCAGAATCTGGAACAAGGCTTGCTGTCTGAAGTTGGTATGGCTGTTGTTCTTCCAAGCGGGTTCGGTATGGGTTGCTTGGTTCAAGGAGGAGGTGTTAGAAGGATGCTTGAGTAACCTTTGGATCACGGCTCCAAGCAGACGGTTCTCTTGGCAGGTAAACAAGATATTAAAACTTAGCCACTCTATATATGAATGGATCAAAATGGCCACTCTACTCGTTTCTGGAGTGACAATTGGTCGCCATATGGTTCTATGCGTTCATACTTGAATATAAGCGGTGACTCGGCACTGGGGATCTCCTCAGAGGCGACTCTTGCATCACTATACAGAGATAATTATTGGAGGCTACCACCTGCAAGATCAGAGGCATTAGTAAACATCCATGCTTTACTAATAACAACTACTCTCAACGATTCAGAAGACTTCTATGAGTGGGAAGTAGACGGGAGGAAAAGCAGAAAATATAGTACAGGAGTAGTCTACGGGAAGCTTTGTGATGAGGGAATCTCAGTACCTTGGTTCTACTCTGTGTGGAATAAAGGAGGGATTCCTAGGCACAGTTTTTTAGCTTGGCTATTTGTGTTGAACAGATGCCCAACAAAGGACAGGATACTCGGATGGGGCCTTCAAACTTCTCCTACATGTCTCCTTTGTAACCAAGTGGCTGAGAGTCGCAGACATCTCTTCTTTGACTGTAACTTCTCGTGGAACCTGTGGAGATCGGCTGCAAGGCGGTGTGGTATTCAGCCAGAGAGAACTTGGGATCGAGTCATGGCTCAGCTTCAATCAACAAACAGACGATCAACAACAGGTATTCTTCTTCGTATCTGCTGGCAGGCTTGCATTTACTGGGCTTGGACTGAGAGGAACGGTCGATTGCACCGCCAATTGTTTCGATCCACAGACGCAATCTCTCGCCTTCTGGAAAGGCAGGTGAAAGACAGAATCTCTTCGCTCAGGGACTCAAATCCAGGGGCTACTTCTCGGCTTATGCAGCAATGGCTGGCGTAAAGATCAAAGTCACCGTTCTCTTCTTCCATAACTTCGACCTCTTCGCTTTGCGATCATCTTTTCAATTTTATTTTGTAATTGGGCTTCTATGCTCGGGATCCTAAATATGTGTCATCCTAAACTAAAGGCCAATGGGCTAAAAACACTAGCTAATGGCTTGTATCTTTTTTTTTTTTTGCATTTTTAATATGAAAGCTAAGTTCAAAAAAAAAAAAAAAAGAACTAGAAAATGTGAAGGAGATGACAAAAAAAAAAGAATAATGTAAAGGAAAAACATAATAAAACATATATGGTTGGGTCGGGTCCGACCTTTACACACACGAAAAACCAGCAGAGTTGAAATAGGAATAGTTTAATTTGTATATCTATCTATGACTTTTAATGTGTGACTTCACTCACTCAGCGAGAAGCAAAAGGAAACACACATTTCGCCATGTGTGATCGATCTCACCACCGTCAACAGAAGAAACCTTAAAATTAAATGCTGCTTTCGGTTTTATTCGGTTTGACTTGCAGTGATTTCAAATTGGTCCAGATATTTTGGTTGTTGTTTAATAGTGTAAAAAGTACTATATGACGACTTTAGTCAAAAAAAAAAAAAAATGTATATGACGACTCGATTAGGGGACTTAAATGTTAAACAAGTATACTAGCGGGGTAAATGTGGAAACCAAACAAACGTTAGGGTTTATCTTTTCAAGTTTCACAAAATTGCAAAAAAAGGCAATTCTGAAACCCTTAAAAGAGCCTCTCAGAACAGTGGCGCAAATCTAGCAAAATCGCGAGAATGGATCTGATTCAATCCTACGACGGAGAAGACGCTTCTTCTTCGCCGGAATCTTCACCTCCTCGTATGCTGAAGGCGAAATCATCGGCCCCGGAGGTAGACGACACGGCGCTCGCTCTCACGGTATCCAACGCGAGCCAGTCGAAATCGAACCCGATCAACCCGACGCAGCACGCCGTCGTGTTCAACCCCACCTACGATCAGCTCTGGGCCCCGATCTACGGCCCGGCCCATCCCTACGCGAAGGACGGGATCGCGCAGGGGATGCGGAACCACAAGCTAGGGTTCGTGGAGGACGCCTCGATCGGGTCCTTCGTCTTCGACGAGCAGTACAGCACGTTCCAGAAGTACGGCTACGCGGCGGATCCCTCCGGGATGAACTACGTCGGCGACGCGGAGGCGCTGAAGCAGAATGACGGCGTTTCGGTTTATAACATCAAGCAGAGCGACCAGAAGAGGAGGAAGCTTGAGGAGAGCAAAGGGGAGGGGAAACGGGAGGAGGAGGTTGAGGCGGAGGCTGAGAATCCGGCGACGGAGGCGTGGCTGTTGAAGAATAGGAAGAGTCCTTGGTCGAGGAAGAAGGAGGTTGTTCAGGGAGAGTTGACTGAGGAGCAGAAGAAGTATGCGGAGGACCACGCCAAGAAGAAGGAAGAGAAGAGCCAACAGGGAGAAGCTAAAGGAGAGCCTTACACGGATAAGAGCACTTTCCACGGCAAGGAGGATAAAGATTATCAAGGGAGGTCGTGGATCGAAGCTCCTAAAGACGCAAAGGCTAACAACGACCATTGCTACATCCCAAAGCGTTTGGTTCATACGTGGAGTGGTCACACGAAAGGTGTTTCCGCTATTCGGTTCTTCCCAAAGCATGGGCATTTGCTTCTCTCTGCAGGTATGGATTGCAAGGTCAAGATTTGGGATGTGTATAACTCTGGTAAGTGTATGAGGACTTACATGGGTCACGGTAAAGCTGTGAGGGATATTTGCTTCTCTAACGATGGGACTAAGTTCTTGACTGCTGGGTATGATAAGAACATTAAGTATTGGGACACAGAGACTGGTCAAGTTATATCCACTTTCTCTACTGGGAAGATTCCCTATGTGGTTAAGCTGAATCCTGATGATGACAAGCAGAATATTTTGTTGGCGGGGATGAGCGATAAGAAGATAGTGCAGTGGGATATTAACTCCGGGGAGATTACGCAAGAGTATGATCAGCACTTGGGTGCGGTTAACACAATCACGTTTGTGGACAACAACAGAAGGTTTGTCACTTCAAGTGATGATAAGTCCCTCCGTGTGTGGGAGTTTGGGATACCGGTGGTTATCAAGTATATCAGCGAGCCTCATATGCACTCCATGCCCGCCATTTCTGTTCACCCGAATGGGAAGTGGCTTGCGGCGCAGAGCTTGGACAACCAGATTCTGATCTACGGCACCAGGGAAAGGTTTCAGCTGAATAAGAAGAAGAGGTTTGCAGGGCACATTGTCGCCGGTTATGCTTGCCAAGTTAATTTCTCCCCGGATGGGCGGTTTGTAATGTCGGGAGATGGAGAGGGTAGGTGCTGGTTTTGGGACTGGAAGAGCTGCAGAGTATTCAAGACTCTTAGATGTCACAACGGAGTATGTATTGGAGCCGAGTGGCATCCTCTGGAACAGAGCAAAGTCGCAACTTGTGGATGGGACGGCTTGATTAAGTACTGGTAAGTAATCTTCTTCCAATCTACTTTGTTATGTTATCTTGATACGTGCGTTCAACAAACGCTTGTGGCTAATTGTAGCAATGATTAGAGTTTTCGTTGGTAAGTAGCCTTGCATTTACTATATCATTTTCTGGTAATAGTTTCAACTTGGGATAAATAGTAGAGAATAAACTTCTCATGGATCTATTAGTACATATGTAAGATTTCCACTGTATGTTTCATCATTAGGGGGTCATGATTTTGGGCTTGGGCAGAGAAATAAACAAGTCTCTCTGCTTTGATTCTAATGTTGTATATTCACAAAGAGACATCTCTATTTCCATGATTACCAGCCATGTAACCTTCATACAGTTTGATACTGATGTTTTGCTGCGCATTTGCAGGGACTAAGACAAGCGTCTTGTCACAAGACAGAGGCATCGCGGAGAAAGAAGTAGTAATGACGGTCTACCTAGCCTGGGATATACAGAATGCTCTGCATCTTTGGGATACAAAGTCCCTTTTTGAGTTTCGCTTTCATCCGTTTTTAGATTCTTCAATGTTGTAACGCTTTCCGTTTAATGGATTGTGTAGTGGGATGACCAAAACAATTTCAAATGCTTGACTATATCGTTATCAAGATAGCATCTCAGACTTGAATATTTCGCAGAATCTGTGTTATATGAACTGTTGCAGCAATGTAGGCGCTTCTATTTTGTTTCGTTATCAATGGCTTGTGTTTACTTATTAGCAGATAACCAAATCTTGTTTATACACTACACTAGTCCGGTTCGGACAAATGCCTTGGTCCATTTACCTCCTGGTCCCCTCAGAAATAAAAAAGATATAAAAAAGTAAAAGGTAAAACAGCAGAGGAGGCAATCAAACAAAACTCTGAAATAATAATTTGCTATTGCCTGTCATTCAGTGTGGTCCAGTTTTTTGATGGGTCTCACCAATAATGGTTGTCTATCTGTATAAAGAAACCGTTGATATGGGGTGGTGAATGAGTAGAACAAATATGAGTCTAGACTGTGATCTCACTGTTCTAGAAGAGCTAACATCAAATGCGAAGCAAATACAAGACGATGTATTGACCAAGATACTCAAAGCTAACGCGAACACAGTGTACCTCGGACGTTTTCTCCAGGGGAGTGCGGATAAAGAGCTGTTCAAGAAGAACGTACCCGTGGTGAGCTATGAAGATCTTAAGCCTTATCTCGACCGTGTCGCAAACGGAGAACCCTCGGATGTCATTTCGGGGGAACCCATCACTGCGTTTTTAGTGAGGTATATACATCATCTTATCATTTAAATAACAAGAGTTGCTTATTTTACATATAAAAGATTGTGATAAATCTAAAGAGTTGTAATTAATGGTTGTTTAGCTCTGGAACTTCAAGTGGGAATCAAAAGATATTTCCTGCGAACAACATCTTCTTTAAGAATATTCAAATCTTCTATACGCTAGGCTATCTCGTTATGTCCAAGTAAATTTCCACAGTCATCCTTCTTTTGTATATTTGACGCTTTCATGACAACGATGGATTGATATATCTTTTTTTTCTGATTAATAATAAAGGCATTTCAATGGTTATAAGCAAGGAAAGGTGATTAGGTTTACGTTCATTCATCCGACATCCACAACTCCTTGTGGTTTGCCTCTTGCTCCTACGGTAACTAGCTTCACAAAGAGTGAATTTTTTAGGAGCCTGCCAAAAAATAGTCCAAGCCCCTACCAGATCATACTGTGTCCGGACGCCAAACAGAGTATGTACTGTCAACTTCTCTGTGGTCTTGTCCAGAGAGATGAGGTTGTAAGTGTTGGTGCTGTGTTCGCTTCTGTTTTGGTTCAAGTTATCCATTTTCTTGAAAATTACTGGAAAGAGTTGGCTAGTAATATCAGATGTGGTCATGTCAGCGAGTGGATCACCGACCTTAGCTGTAGAGAGACCGTCACTACCATCCTTGTTGAGCCAAATCCAGAATTGGCAGATCTAATCGAAAACGAGTGCCGACAAGAATCTTGGCAAGGTATAGTTTCACGACTTTGGCCTAAAGCCTAATGCATTGATGCTATTTTTACAGGAAGCATGGCTCAATACATCCCAGCATTGGAGTTCTACACTAATAAACTGCCTCTAGTCTCTAAATCTTATGCATCTTCTGAAGCATTTTTCGGGTTAAATTTGGAACCTCTAAGCAAACATGTGTCCTACACATTTCTACCCAACATGTCATACTTCGAGTTCATAGATGTCGATGGAGGAACCGAGGGCGAGATTGTTGATCTTGTGAATGTGAAGTTGGGTCACCACTATGAGCCCTTGGTCACAAACTTTTCAGGTAGAGTCTAATTCAACTGTTTCTATTATCAACTAAATCAAAACTATTTTTGTTTTGTTTTGTTTTGTTTTATTTTAGCTAATGTTGTTATAATATGATTATGTTGCTAGGTTTACACAGATGTAGAGTGGGGGATGTTTTAAAGGTCACTGGTTTTTACAATATGGCACCTCAGTTCAGATTTGTACGTAGAAAAAATGCGGCTTTAAGCGTTCACCTAGAGTCAACGACTGAAGAAGATCTTTTAAAAGCGTTGGCTCGTGCGACACTAGTTCTTGAATCTTCGGATTTAGTGATCATGGGTTTCACATGCTATGCCGATATCTCCACTGTTCCGGGTCACTATGTTTTTTACTTGGAACTCAAATCAAAAGTCAACAATAATAATAGCACTAATGTTCTATCACTTGATAACAAGGTATTGGTGGAATGTTGTTGTGTCATGGAGGAATCATTGAATAGTTTTTATAGGCTCTTCAGGAGCAAAAATGGTTCGATTGGAGCTCCAGAGATAAGAGTGGTGCAAGAGGGAACGTTTGGTTCTCTCATGGAGTTTTTTGTCTCCCGAGGTGCTTCTATAACTCAATACAAGACACCTATATGCATAAACTCTGCTGAGGCTTTAAAGGTTCTTGAAGACAAGGTTCTTGCTCGGTTCTTCAGTGACAAATCCCCTCCTTATCTGATCCTGGCGTGATGATGACCACCACCAAAAAAAACTACATCACCCTAATAATGAAGCAATAAATTTGTCTGGTGAGTGGTATGAGTGTTTTATAATTCCTTGTTGTTTAATTATGTCTTGTGTGCTTTTTCTCTTTTGTCGTCATGTTTACTGTTGTGGGTGTTTCAGTTAAATGTGATTGATGCATTCTTATGTTTTTTGAAAAAAACTGTGATGAAAACCATAACTAGATAGCATTGATCAATGAAAATGTCTTGGGATAAATAAGAGACTGTTATGTACAGCTTTAATCGGTTTGATTACTCTCACGGAATAGCTCAACGAGTTTGTTCCAGGTTTTAGTCCTCAAAGCGGAGGCTTCATTCGGTTTAAACCACTTCTTGTGAATCTGAAAGTGGAAACAAGACAACACAATTGCTGTTAACAACAAATTGTTAACTGGGCTTGTGGCCTGGTTGTGATTAACTCGAGGGAAAAAGCCCAATAGAGTGAAGCCACCAGGTTTCGAGTCCTGGCCATTGGGAATTAACATTTCGGCATCGATAGGGACAGGGGATCGACACGTGGCAACACGTGACTAATTTGGACCACTTATGTGGGGCCATGATACCCTTGTATAATTAAAAAAAAACAACAAAGTGTTTATAAGAGAGGAGAATATATATTATAAAAGAGAAACGCACCATTCCTAATTCCTGCAATTTCAACCTCTTAGGAGCATCCTCGATGAACCGTTGTATGAAGAAGAGCACAAACAGACCACAGTCGAAATCATTCTTTTGCTGCGGAACCTGTTGAAAGGGTGAAATGACATATAGTTTAGATGAAGACTACAATTTGTCTTTTAAGAAACACTCATATATAAAACTTAAGATGGTAAAAGAGACTAGCCTTCACTTCAGCTTCGTTGATTCTATGTGGAAGGTATGAACGGTAATATTCATATATCTCTCATAGAAGAGTGGCTACAGCATGATTATATACAGATACGACTAATACCCTAGGAGCTCTGTATTTACATATGTTACCATAAGTGTATTATGAGAATATTACAGACTTGATAGAGAGGGATCTAGTATCCTTAACACGCCCCCTCAAGATGGAGAGGGTTCAGCCACTCCAATCTTGTTTCGTAGTTCAGTATATCTTTGACGAGGAAGCGGCTTTGTTAGTGCAACAGCCAACTGGTCTTTTGTATTGACGTGAGACACTCTGAGCATTCCATGTTGTATCTGGCCGCGGATGAAGTGGTAATCAAGAGCAACATGTTTCATACGGGAATGAAACACCGGATTGGCACAAAGAAAAGTAGCACCGAGATTGTCACAGTATATGACTGGAGGAGAGATTAAGACGATACCCAGTTCAGTGAGCAAGTTGCAAATCCATCTGATCTCTGCTGATGTGTTTGCCACCGATCTGTATTCCGCTTCTGTACTTGAACGGGCAACTCCAGATTGCTTCTTTGCAGTCCACGAAACAGGTGACTTTCCGAGATAGACAATGTGAGCATTTGTAGAGATGAAATCATCGGCATCGCCTGCCCAGCCAGCATCAGAAAAGGCATGGAGACTGAGAAAATTCCGAGCTGAGAAGTAAATGCCATGAGAGGGAGTAGCTGCAAGATATCTCAGAATTCTTTTTGCTGCCTGCCAGTGAAGATCAGTGGGTCGATGCATGAACTGAGAAAGTCGGTTAACAGCATAAGCGATGTCAAGGCGTGTAAACTGTAGATACTGAAGACTTCCAATGAGTTTCCTATACTCCTTTGGATCATCAATGGCAGTGCCAGACCTCAATGTTAGCTTGGGAGCAGAAGCCATGGGCGTACAGACAGGGTTGGCATCTTCCATCTTGTACTGATGTAGGAGATCAAGGATGTACTTCCGTTGAGATAGGTGAAGGCCACTGCTGGTTCGACGAGCTTCAATGCCAAGAAAATAATTGAGTTCCTCCGGGTCTTTAACTGAAAAACGTGACGCAAGAAGGGTCAGAATCCGCGTGATGGCCGCCTTGTTATTCCCAGTTATGAGAATATCATCAACATAAACTAGCAAATACACTAGTTCTTTCCCATTGTTATAGATGAAGAGAGACGTGTCCGCCAGTGAGTTTTTGAAGCCAAGACTGAGGAGAAAGGTTTGAAGTTCTTCGTACCAAGCACGGGGTGCTTGTTTGAGTCCATAGACAGCTTTCCGAAGACGACAAACATGGGATGGTTTGTCTGGATCAATGAAGCCGGGTGGTTGCTCCATGTAAACTTCCTCTTTCAGAGTTCCTTGAAGGAAGGCATTATTGACATCTAGTTGTTGGATAGGCCATGATCGAGAGACTGCAATATCCAGGATAAGACGGATTGTGGTCGCCTTTATGACCGGACTGAATGTAGAAGTATAATCACGCCCAAACTGCTGTGTGTAGCCTTTGGCAATGAGGCGGGATTTACAGCACTTATGACTCCCATCTGCAAAGAACTTATTAGTATAAATCCAGCGACAACCAATGATATTTTGATGAGCTTGACGAGGAACGAGCTCATAGGTCTGGTTGCGAGCAAACGCATCCAGTTCAGTTGACATAGAGCCTCTCCACCTCTTATCAAGTAACGCTTGGTTCACCGTCCTTGGTTCAGGAGGGTAGTTGTTGGTGTATCTAGCTGAGAGGTTGAGTTTGGTTTTTGGTTTGGAGATGTTATTCTTTTGACGGGTGGTCATGGGATGTTTATTTGCTATTATCGGGGCTGGTTCTGGAGGAAGGGAGGAAGACGACGAGGGTTGAGAAGATGGATTTGTGGTTGGGCCTAAGGGGTTTGTGGTTAGGTTTTCAGGTTGGGCCTGAGATGGTTGTGGGCTTCGTTGGTTTAGATTTGGAGAAGAATTATTTTGGGTGTATGGGCTTGGGTTGGTTTGGTTTAAAGGAAGAGGGCCGGTTTGATTTGAAAGATTAGAGTTAGGGATCATACCTGATTGTGTTTCACGAACAACGCCACCGTCTGAGTTCTCCGATGTCACCGGCGGTGGAGAAGCTATCCTCGGGGTCCCCAGAGATGGCATAGTAGAGTCAGCGAGTGGCGGTCTGAGGGGAATAAGAGAGTGTAAAGGTTCATTTTGCTGAGGTGAGTTGGGTTCGGAGGAAGCTCGGGGTTTTGAAGATCGTGGAAAGGGGAAGACTTGTTCATCGAACTGAACGTGTCTGGAGACATAGATTCTCCTTGTTGTCAGCTGAAGACATAAATAGGCACTCTGAGATGTGGAGTATCCCAAGAAGACACACGGAGTAGAACGGTTGTCAAGTTTATGAGTGCTATAAGGGCGAAGCCAGGGAAAGCATAAACAACCAAAGATCTTCAGCTTGTCATAGTTAGGAGTGGTTCCAAACAGCTTTGCAAATGGAGATGTCATGTTCAAAACCGGAGTTGGGAGACGATTTATGAGATAAACGGCGGTGGAGAACGCATACGTCCAGTAGCTGCGAGGCATTCCTGCATGAGATAAGAGAGAGAGTTCGGTCTCAACGATGTGGCGGTGCTTGCGTTCAGACACTCCATTGTGTTCTGGGGTATGGGGGGGGAGAAGTGAGATGAGATATGCCTGCTGCAGAGAGGAAGGACTTGAGCGCCAGGTACTCTCCACCATTGTCTGAGTATAAAGTACCGATTTTGAGGTTGAACTTATTCTCCACAAGAGCTTTAAAAGAAGTGAAAACCTCACGGACTTGGGACTTGGTTTTCAAGGGGAAGAGCCACGAGTACCGTGTAAAATGATCAACAAAGACTACATAATATTTGTAGTTATCGACAGAGATCACAGGAGACATCCAGACATCAGTGAAAATATATTCAAGAGGTTTGTTTGAGGAGATTGAGGTTTGAGAAAAAGGTAGTTTATGGGATTTATTAATAGAACAATCTGGGCACAACGAAGGCTGTGAAGAAGAATGCAACACTGGAATAGAAAACTTTGAAACAATAGTTTTTAAAGTAGACAAAGAGGGGTGGCCCAAGCGATCATGCCAGTCTTTAAGAGTTGGTGTAGGTTTGGTGGAGACGAAAAAGGATTGAAGGGTGGAAGGGGAAGCTGGCCACTCGTATAACTCATTCTTGGTTCTGCCGTGGAGCAATGGGGCACCCGAGGATAGATCCTTCACCTGAAAGTGAGCAGGGAAAAATTCAACGGAGACTTTGTTAGCGTTACACAACCGATATACTGAGATAAGGTTCTTGTGAATGTTAGGAACACAGAGAACATTAGTTAAAGACAAGGGTTTAGAGGAAGAGGGAAAAGATAGTGAACCAGTGTGCGTTATTGGCAGAGGAGAGCCATCGCCTATGAGCACAGCATCGTTGCCATTGTACGGTGAGTGCAGAGCAAGGTTGTCAAGATCGTTCGTCATATGGTGAGTGGCCCCACTGTCGAGAAGCCAGGAGTTGTTCAGAGTGGTTGCACCAAGAGCAAGGTTCGCACGTGGTTGCCATGGTGGATAGGCGTTGTTGACGGAGACGCTACCAGTAGAAGAACCATGACCATGAAGCTGAGGACACCTGCGTGCGCTATGGCCCTGAACTCCACAGATTTGACAACGCCCCTGGTATCCTCCTTGTGAACCTTTTTGATACTTGTTGTTGTTGTTGCCATGCTTGTGTTGTTGATTGCGGTTCCACTGTTGATTGTTCTGAGGCATGCGCGGGTGATTGTAACGAGAGTTTGGCGGCTGTGTGGAAGCAACATTAGCAGTGACAGGAATAGCTGCAGGTTCCTTCAAGGAGGTGAGGAGCTTAGCTTCTTTGTTGAGAAGCTTCTCATGAATTTCCGTCACAGTAGGTGTGATGTCACGTCCTTCTAACTGATCCACAATTGACTTGTATTCTTCAGGAAGACCACCAAGGATGTATTCAACTTGATCTTCATGCTCAATAGGTTTCCCAACGAGTGCAAGTTGATCAAATCTCGTAACAAACCCTTGCAGGTACTCATGAATAGTCTTTGTACCTTTTGTCCAGCCCTTGATTTGGAGTTTGATCTGCTGGATATGACCCCTTGTAGGTTTGGCATATGTGGAGGAGAGAGTGGACCAGATCTCAACAGCTGTCTTCGCAGTGGATACAATAGGTTGGATAGTGGGCGTAATGGCACCTATTAGACCACTGAAAATAAGACGATCTTGACGGGTCCAAGTAGTGAACTCGGGATTCGGTGTGGTGACTCCGTCGTTGACAACAGTGGGCGCTGGCGGTGGGTTGGAGCCATCAAGGTGACCAGAAATTCCATAGCCATCCAGAAGAGCCTGAATCTGGATACTCCACATGAGAAAGTTGTTTGAGGAAAGTTTGGTAACATTGGACATGTTAATGTGAAGGAGCGCTTTGGGTGTGATCTCAACGGTTTCAGCAGTTGTGGTGGACATGGTTGAATTGAGGAAGAAGAAGAAGAAGCAAAGAAGAGGGGGATCGAATAGATCGAGCAAAAGAAGAGAAGCGGAGAGATTTTAAGAAGAAAAACTTTAAGAAGGCTCTGATACCATATGAACGGTAATATTCATATATCTCTCATAGAAGAGTGGCTACAGCATGATTATATACAGATACGACTAATACCCTAGGAGCTCTGTATTTACATATGTTACCATAAGTGTATTATGAGAATATTACAGACTTGATAGAGAGGGATCTAGTATCCTTAACAGAAGGTTTCTTCATATGTTTTCTGAGATTGGTAAATCCGGTAATTTGTATTTTTCTTCAGGAAGCAAAACTTAATATGGGAACAAATTCATTAGAAACAATACATTAAATATTGGGAAAATTCTAAAAAATACCCAACTAAATTTTGTTAAGTTTTTTAATACCCAAACTTTTTTTCCGTCCAATTTAATATCCCAACTAATTATTTTTCTCACTTTAATACATAAAATTTTAAAATTGTACCTCTTTTAATACTTAAACTTTGTTTATTTTAATTAAAATACTAATAAGTTTCAAACGAAATTTAAAAGATCTTCAAATCTAAGAAAAATGTAAAACAAAATCTAATTTTATTTTAAGATTTAAGAAAGTATGTAAATAAACTATGGAGAAAATTTTAAAAAATATAAAATTTAATTTTTAAGAAAATAAATAAATTTGTTTTTTTTATTTCAGAAAAAAAAAATTTACTACTTAAAACTTTTATTATAGAATTTAAGATTAAATAAAATTTAGATACTTTTATTTCTCAAGCATAAAATAAAATAGAATTTTCTGAGATTTTTTTATAAATTTTAGAGATTTTTAAATTTCATTTGAAACTTATTAGTATTTCTATTAAAATAAATAAAGTTTGGGTATTAAAATGCACAATTTTAAATGTTGGTGTATTAAAATGAGCAAAATAGTTTATCGGGGTATTAAATTGGGTAGTAAAAAAGTTTAAGTATTAAAAAGCTTAAAAAATTTACTTGGGGTATTTTTATGAAATTTACCCTTAAATATTTCATGTATTTAATTTGTTTATATTTTGTTGTCAATAAAAGACGGTAAATTGTCAAAAATATCACATTCATAGTATCATTTTTCATGTTTACACTAAACATTTTTGCCTTCAGTTTTTAATGAAGGGTAAAAGACATTTATAACCCTATGGCTAACTAATCTAGACTTGGATTTAGAGTTGAGGGGTGGGGTAGAGTTTTTGAAATATGAAATTTAAGATTCTAATAAATATTTAAATAAATACTTAGAAAATTTAAAAAAAATTAAAAAATGTTTAAAACATAATTTTTTATTTTTAAAAAGAAATTTTGAAAAAAAAGTATAATTCGAAAACATAATTTCTTTTTACTTATTTAAATAATTATTTATTATATATATAAAGAACATGAATATAAGAGTCTTTTGTCACTTAATAAAAAATGTATTTTTGAAAATATCTTTTTAGTGGTGGTAAACATAAAATTCCCACATAAAAGACACTTTGGCTTTTAATAGTTTATTGGAAGGGAAATTGCCACAAATACCACATTCATAGTACCACTTTTCATGTCTACACTAATCATTTTTATTCTCACTTTTTATGAAGGGTAAAAGACACTTATACCCCTAGAGTTAACTAATATAGACTTAGGGTTTACAGTTGAGGGGTGGTGTAGGATTTTTGGAATGTGAAATTTAGGATTCTAATAAATATATAATAAATACTTAAAAAATATAAAAAGAAATTTAAAAATAGTTTCAAATATAATTTTCGATTTTAAAAAAGAAATTTTGAAAATAAATAAAAAAATTTCGATAAAAGAAAATTCAAAAAAAAATTATAAAAAAGTTCGAATCTGAAAAAGTATAATTCGAAAACATAAAAAAAGTTATTTTTTAATTTCGTAATTTTTTTTTATGTTTTTATTTTTTATTTTTATTTATTTAAATAATGATTTATTATATATATAGAGAACAAGTGTATAAGAATCTTTTGCATCTTAATGAAGAATGTATTTTTGAAAATGTCTCTTTAGTGGTGGTAAAGATGAAAAGTAGTATTATGAAAGTGGTAAACATGAAATTTCCTGTTGGTAAACCCTGGAGTACTATGACTATATTTATAGTATGATAGTTTGAGTTCCAATTCACAAACACAATCATCTCTATTTCAAGAAAGAATATAATGTCCTCTATGATATAAATAACATCCATAATTGCATAGTGAAATTCTTGAAATTAGTGAAAAAATTTAAGCCCAAATCAATCGCCTTATGTTAAATTAAAAATAGGTTTTAATTACAACTAAAAATGGTCACGGCCTAACTTATACAATCGAAAACATAATAGTATAAATATATATTAAAAATTTGAGCACATATAAATATTTAATTTTTCAATACTATATGTTTTAAATTTTTAATTTTATAAACTTCTGCGCGGGTCTTGTCCTAGTTTCTTAATATATTCTGATTATGGCATGCATTCTTTTCAAGCTTTTGAAGAAAAGACTTTCCAAAGGCAATGATCTGTGATGAGAAAGCACTAATTAAAGAGCATTGATCAATGTGAATGTCTTGGCATAAATCAGGAACTCTGTTCTGTACAGCTTTAATCTATTTGATTAATCTCACCGAATAGCTCAACGAGTTTGTTCCATATTATTGATCCTCAAAGCGGAGGCTTCATTTGGTTTAAACCAGTTCTTATGAATCTGGAGGTGGAAACAAGACAAGAATTTGTGTTAACAACAAAAGTGTTTATGAAGAGAGGAGGAATATATATATATATATATATATATATATATATATAATAAGAGAGAGAGAGAGGCGCACCATCCCCATTCACCTACTTAACGAAAAATGAAGCAATAACGTTACTTGTGACTTGTGAGAGTGGCTTGCGTGTTGTTTATAAATTGCTTTTGGTTTTGTCTGTGTGCTTTTCTCTTTTGTCATCGTTTTTATTGTGGGTGATTCAGTTAAGATTGATGCATTCTTATTTATTTTTTTACAACTGTGTGATGAAAAGCCATACTTAAGAAATCACTGATAAATGAGAATGTTTTGGCATAAATCAGGGACTCTGTTCTATGTACAGCTTTAAACTGTTTGATTACTCTCAAGGAATAGCTCAATGAGTTTGTTCCAGATTTTGATCCTCAAAGCGGAGGCTTCTTTGGGTTCAAACCACTTCTTGTGAATCTGGAGTTGGAAACAAGACACCAACTAGTGTTAACAACAGTGTTTATAAGAGATGAAGAATAGAGATAATAGAAAAAAGAAACGCACCATTCCCAGATCCTGCAGTTTCAACCTCTTAGGAGCATCTTCGATGAACCGTTGTATAAACAAGAGCACAAACAGACCACAGTCGAAATCATTCTTTTGCTGCGGAACCTGTTGAATGAAAAGTGAAATGCCATATAGTTTAGATGAAGACTACAATTTGTCTTCTAAGAAATACTACTTAAAGATGGTAAAAGAGACTAGCCTTCACTTCAGCTTCGTTGATCCTATCTGGAAGGTCTCTCCATATCTTTTCTGAGATTGGTAAATCCGGTAGAGAAGCATCTTGATTCAGGTAACTCCACTCCTCAATCAGAAACCTAATCAAAACCACATATGAAAACAAACGGAATCTAGTGAAGATGGTCTTTAACACTGAGAAACTGTATGCAATGATTCCTCTAGTCTCACCTTTTGACGTTATTAAAAATTGATCTTGTTGGATGAAGTCCCAATGAATCCAAGTGAAATATAGTCAAACCTGATTCATCCTCCTTGTCTGGGATGCAAATGATCACCAAGCTCCAGTGGAGACTGAAACATGTAAGAGAACAAACTATTATGCAATCAAAGAACATACTGAGATACCATAATCTAAAATAGCACTTTATGCATAATACCCACAAGATTAAATGATTGAATATCATGCCAAAAAGATGTAATCATGGAAGTATTAATAGACAACAGTCAGGAAAATACTTACTCCTCATGAATTGGTATAAATATATATGATTTGCGGAATAGATCAAAACCTTTCCACCACCGTCTCAACCTCACAAAAGATGCTTCCTTGTCGTTACCCTACTTACATTGAAAAGACAATACGCAGAGACCGCATAAGTAGCCAAAAAGAAATATATGTGAATCACAAGATTCAAAGAAGAGATGCTATCATCAGATTCTCTTACTTCTTGCTACAGTTGAACATTAAATTTAGATTCAACCATCTATTTTCAAGCAATGAAACCTCAGGACAAAAGAAACCCACCTTGTATGAAACAGCTTCTATGAGCTTCTTGTAAAAAAATGTGTTAAAGAAATGGCAATCAGCAGCTGTCTGATTCGCTGCAAACACCTGGTGCTGCAGGAACCTAGCCAAACAAAAGGGAGAATAATCACACAAAAGAAAGAAAAGAAAAAAAAAAAGCAGTAACACAAGATATATAATTGTAATATGTGAAGTCCGTCACTCAAAAGTCACCTGATGTAGAAATTTATAACTGGAGATGTAAGACATTCTCTAGGTGAAAGGCATTTAAGATCATCAAGAGACACTTGAACAAGGTCTGGGTCATCCCTTGATAAGTGAAGAAGAAATAACAATGTCAGTGAGTAAACCTACACCAACTACTACATGAAAGCTTTTTCACTAACCTTGATGGGTAGCAAATATCTCCCGGTAACCTGCAGATTTTCACTAAAACTAAGTTACTTCCAACAAGAATCACAGTCACTTGATGAAAGGCAAAACAGAAACAACTCTTTTTTTTACCCTTCAGGAAGTTCAAGAGCTTCCTCTACTACCACTGGAGACTCAGGTTCCTCTTCGTCCAAATTAATAACTTTATCATCTGATTTCTATAGCAAAAAAAAAAGTGTCAGAAAAGGTGCTGAGCTTAGTTTATATTAATTGTGTACAAAATATATGGAATAAGATGAGATACCTTCCTGCAGCTTGACCTCTGTGATAGAGATGCTTTACAGCTCAACTCCCTGTGAGAGAAAAAAAGTAAATATACGTCAATACACTTAACTCTCGATGAAGCAGTAGCATAGAGAAAAGATAAGGACCTAGGAGTATCATATCCAACGACGTCGTCTTCATCATCATCATCATCAACGAGTAAATAAGGGGAAGATTCCTTTGTCTTTCTTTTTCTACTTACAGAAGCTTCATCGTGTTCTCGCTTCCCTTTTGGGTCCTTAAATCCAGAATAAAAGTTTGTTTCACCGATCTGAGACTTGCCTAGTCTCGGCAACGACCGCCACCCATTGCTTTGCTTTGTTGTAGTCTCTCCACTAGCCTTTCCTTTCCAGCTTTCGCGTCCCAAATCTTCACTAAAGAGTTTCACTGGTCGAGCCTCCACCTGTTAAACAAAAGGATTATCATCAAGTCGAGAAGCAGCAACTTGAAAAAAAAACAAGAGGGAATGAAAAAAAAAGCATCATACTTTGAGATTAACACTAAAATGAGAAACGAATGTTGACCGAGACGCCTCTTTCGATCCTGTAGCTGTATTCGCTTGCTTACACACATCTTTAAGAACTTCAAACGTTAGAATTCAACTTTAAGCACTCTTCAACAAACATTAGTAAAGACAAAAACAACATACCTGAGCTTTTTGGCTGCGCGAGGATCTGACATTCGTCAGTATCCTGACAAAAACCAGTGAAAGTGACAAACTTTAGATATAAAAGACAGAACACTAATGATTACACAAACACAGACATTCAAAAAAGGTTTCGTTTTTTTGAGTCGGGAACCAAAGGACGAACCGATTTGGCGCGGCGGAGCAACCGTCGCTGCTTCTCGTACTCGAGGCTTCCGATTCTGGAGCGGATTCTCGCGCCCTTGTCCGGCAACTTGTCGGCGAAAGAAGCGAGAAGCGACCTCTGACGCTTAAGATGATCGTCGAGCTCGCTGTCCTTGAGGGATTTCACGCAGACGGCGGAATCGTCGCCGGAGAAAGCAGGCTCGTGCGGCGGGGTTTTGTCGACGATCTCCAAGTCGGGGACTTCCTCGTCGACCAAAACATTGTCCCAATCTATGTTGAAGCTCTTCGTCGGCGTCTCCACACGATCTAACTCGATTACTTTTTGCCTCTTCATCTGATTAACAAAAAAAAAAACCCTTGTTTTCGGTCGGAATGGAATCTACCGGTTACGTTTTAGATCACTCTATATACTTGGATTGTTCGATTCTCAAACGTTCCGTGTGCTAAAGAAAATATTGACATAAACAGAAACTAAAAGTATGGGCTTTTAACTCAACACACAAAGAAATAATTGGCACAAAAAAGCCCAACTCCTACTATATATTGAACGATATTTAATTTTTAATTATTTTAATTAAATCTAAAATAAAAGATAAGTATATAACTAGTTAATATCACTTACGGAATAGTTTGAATGATATTACAAATAATAGTTAACTAGAGTTTGACCCGCTCATCCGAGCGGGTGTTCGTTTTTACTTTTTTAATAAGTAAATTTTTGTTTTGTCTAAATGATATACATATATTTATAATCTAAACGTATGTGTTGGTGGTTGACCATGAAATCGTACATGTATTTGCTTTTACGTTTTTTATAAGTAAATTTTTGTATAAATGGTATAACATACGTAATGAATCAATCGAAATAGTTGAGGTATATGTTCCATATATTTAGTCGTCTGCCTAAATCAATAGTATTGATAATACTGCTATGAATATAATTTTTTGCTTAGCTAGATTATAGAAAATATTACCTTTTTTTTTAACAACATAGAAAGTATTACCTAAAGGCTAAATCTATCGTACATAGTTTCATTTAAAATATAATTTATTGATAAGATGGATTATAAAAAGTAGTTTAGTCTCAAATATATAGAAAGATTACGATTTAACTAAATGATTGAGTTTGTAATAAATAAGGAATATTCTTAAATATTTTTGGTGATAAAAATTGATTATGTTTGTTATTTACGATTTTAAATAAATAGCAAAATTTTATGTAACAATAAAATCGTTAGTTATGATTTTGAAGAATGTGTGGAGGAATATTTTTCCTTGTTAATTATAATAAGGTAACCTAAATATAGAGTAGTATATAGTACTCAATGCTTTAAAACACATACTAGATTTTGATCCGCGCTTCAAAAGCGCGGGTTTCTCCGGTTAATATAAATGTTTGAAATGAATTAGTGTTTTGGTTTTGAAGTACATTATCAAGTTATAAAGTTGTTTTATATCAGAGAAGAAGACGTTTCTTTTTGTGTAAATTATATTAACTTATCAGTTAGTTTATTTGAGATTTTGTATGTACACTTTTATGTCATAACATCATTTTTGTATTGTGTGCATTTTATAAAAGTTACATTTGTTCAGCTGGTAAAATATAAGATTTGCTTGTTAGATTTTGGGCTGATCAAATAATATACATTTGTAGGGTTTTTAAGAGTTTTAGAAGTGTTTCCGTACCCGACCTAGACCCGTAGTCAAACCAATAAATCCAGTGACTTGTATATATTACGGTCCAGATTTAGTTAAAACCTGATACATAAAACCTGATAAATCTCGTTCAAAATTCAAAACCAATCATTAATCTGGGATCTGATATTGTTTGACTCTATAAGACCATATATAAATATGATGATATTTAAACAGTGTTTAATATGAATTTGTATTTTAGTTTTGTTGTACATTATCATGTTATAAAATCATTTTATATCGAAGAAGAATTTTTTTTGTTTAAAATTAAAGTTTTATAAATTTATATTTGAGAATTTGTATGTTATAATGATATTATTATATATTTTAGACATGGACCAATAAAATAAATTGCTTAAACAATAGATTAGCCCAAGAAAATGAACATCACGACTGGGATTTAGTTAAACAAAAACTTTGGTCCACTATGTCGACTAATAAATAAAATCATCATGTATAGTTATAGTTAGGTAAGACCAAATGTATTAGTTAAATGAAATGGTGCAACAACTTTTTTTAAGTAGATTTTTTAGGACTTTTTCCCTTTTAATAGTATTGATATAGAATAATAAATTTGATAAAACATTTTTTAAATGCAAAACATATATGTGTGAAGAAGAAGAGTTATGTGGGTGGACATTTGTAAAGAAATTCAGTTTTATTAGGAAGAATAGTTTGGAGGAGGTTAGCAAATCTTAAAATGTAAATAGAAATTTTATATAAAAAATGTAAATACAAAATGAGAAAACATATACTAATAAGGCAGAAACTTTAAACATTCTTCGGTTTTGTTGGAGTGCATGATTTGAACCGATAGCAGTGTCGAGTAATTGCTATTTTAATTTGTATTTACATTTGTTGTTTATGAATTTGTGTATTGTGAAGTTGTAATGGTCGAGATATATAAAATCATTGAGATGATGGCTATCTAGCTTTGAAAACAACTTACAATAATGTTTTATTTGTCGGCATAAAATTTCAATATTACTATATGTTGGTAAAATAATTAAACCAAACTGATTGTGCATTAGATTTAGGACATTATTTGTCAAATTAGGAAAAAACAATAATTGATTAAGTTAGGTATAGTTATTACTTCAGTGGCATAGATATGTAAATAAGTTGCAACTCTTAAGATTAATTCCAAATTGTACTTCTCTTTTAATAAATTACTAGGTTAAGATCCGCGCCTTGCGCGGAATCAACATTATATATATAAATTATTTTATGTATTAAATATTTTTACATATTATAAAATAATAAATATATATTAAATAATTAAAAGCCAGTAACTGTTAAATATATAATTAAATTGGTGCGAACATATAAATCAATTTTATTAATCCAAAAAATATTTTTTTTATATTTGATAGGATATGTTATTAAATTTAAATGATACTAACATAGATAATATATTTTAGTATATTTTAAATATTAATGTCTATTAAATAATGATTTTACTCATATAGATTTTTTGATCATTTGTATCTTTTATAGAAAAATATTTAAATTACTGATAAAAAAATTTTCATTGTGGGATTAATAGTTTTAGTAATTTATAATTTTAAAAAAAAAGTTGTCAATGATCGTTCAAAACTTTTATCAAAAAAACTGTTCAAAGTAAATTTTGAAACTAAAATATTGTATTTTATATGGTTTATAGTTTAATTTAAAACGATATATATATATTAATCTTAATAATTAATTAAATTAGACTTTTTACTTATATAATTTTTGTAATCATTTGTATTTTGTCATAACAAAAATTTTAAACCATGGATCATAAAATTTGAATGTGAGACTTTTAACAGTTTTAGTAATTTATAGCCGTTTGTAAAAATTCAAAAATATAGCATATACATAAAAATCGAAATTTTTATTATATGGTTATTGTGGTTGTTTAATTTATTTAATAGTTTAAAATTAAACAAATATAATAGAAGATACACTATTTTTATCAAATCTTTATTATTCAAAATCAATAATTGCCATATATATACTTTAGCCACATTAGGCAATTTCGTAATTTTTATTTAAGGAAATAATAAAGTACATTAATGATGAATTTATTGTTAGTTTAATAAAATGCTTATTATATAATTAGATGGACCAACATATTTCTCTAATGATTCTAAGAATCATTTTAGTGATGACATGTGGCTACAAAAAAAAGTTGTAATGCTTCTCAAATAATATATAGGGGACTAGGTGGTGGCCCGTAATTTTGCGGGTACGAATAGGCCTAGGACGGATCGGGTTTCCGAAGAATTTTAAGGATCTGGATTCTTATCGGGCGGAACCATGATTACTATCCTTATCCGGATTCGGGGTTCTCGGATATCCGGGTGTCGGATATCCTTCTAAAAATTATAATATCAGGTGAATATCTAAATTTGGATCATTAAAATAAATAAAAAATAATATTAATATATATAAAACATTAACAATAATTTAGAAATAAAAATGTACATGATGTTTTAATTATTCTATGTATAATATTATAAAGTTTATATTAAATTTATATACCATTATAAAAATGAAAATATAATAAATAAAATTAATTTTTATATATAGATATTACTATTTTGAAATAATTATCAATAAAAATTTACGGATCCAGATATCCGGACAATCAAGATATCCGGATCAATATCTGATTTTGACGGATCCAACATTTTAGTATCCAGATCTGGATTCGGCCCCTTTGGATATTCAGATTTTCGGAGCGGATCCGGATCAGATCTCAGATCGTATCCGGATCTCGGATAATAAGTCTCAGGCCTAGGTACAAATATTTTATAAAACCAGAAATATTATATTTTCATGAAACTAAATATATTTTTTATCATTCAAAATTAAATGTTAATTTTATTTGTAACTATAATGTTAAGTGTAAACATATGAAATGTAACAAAATTTTATTTTATTTAGTTATCCAGATTAACATTGTTTTTATTCTGTATATACATATGAAAAAATTTTATAATCTTATGGATTTTGAATGATAATTACTTTTTCTTATAAATCATTATGTTCGATGTTATTTGAATCATTTGGAAAATTATTTTAATTAGTTCTAAAATTACCTTTTATAATTTAGTTAAAATAATTTAAAATTATCAATCAATCACACTATAAAATTTTTTTAAGGTTTCGACTATGAGTGATATCTAAACAAAAGTTACTTAGATGATTTATGTTTAATATATATAGGAAAATTGTTTACATCCAGATATTAGTAGGTGAAGCATAAAAATATGAAAAAAGTGTAAAATATATATAATAATATTTTGTGTGATGCATTAAAAATCAATATTTACAAAAAAAAATTCACAAAATCAATGTTTTTTTCATGCATAAAAAACAGTGAACGTTATCACCTCCAAATACAACAATTTAAGATAAAATCATTGCAATTTAAAGGGTAAACCACATGATATTTTGATTTACAACTTGACCAATCAAATCATATATTTACATGACCAATAAAAAACCTTAACTCGTGTCACAAAGTTTAAAAATTATCGTCTTTACATACATTCCATATAAATATTGACTAAGTGATTTAAGCTCACCGACATTGATCACTTAACCTATTAAAATCTGAAAACAATACAATGGTGATGATTGGTTCAACTGTGGCTCTAAAAATTTAGCTGTAAAAGTTTAGCTGTAGGTAAATTGGTTATACCTGTAAAGTTGTTACTCTAGATTTTTTTGCAGAGATTTTTGTTGTAGTTAAATTTGTTGTAGCTGTAGGTTATAGGTTGTAGATATTTTAAAATAAATATGTGAAATCTGTGATGTATATATAAAATAATTATTTTTTTATCAATTAAATAATTTATATTAATATTTTTATAAATTCTCAAAGTTTATTGTTATTTAAAATGTGATATGTAAATAATATATATTTAAAATATTTCAATTATTTTTACAACACCCAAAATTAAATTAAATATTTATAGATGTTTTTAATTATGATTATCTAATCTATTTGACATTATAGATATTTTTTTTATTTCACAGATTCTACAGCATATAAGAGAAAGCTTTAGGTTTTTTACCTAAAATACATTAAAAAAAGTTTGCTTTAGTTTTTTTGTTGTACCTTTAAAAATAAAGCTAAAGCATGATTGGTAAAAGTTAACAGAAACTTGATTTAGGTTTTAACTATTAAAAATAAAGTTAAAATATGATTGGTAAATTTTAATAATTTAAAAATAAATAAAATTAAAGTAAGAAGATAAAGCCCAACCAATCACCTACAATGATTATTGTCAAAGGAGTAAAAAAATTATTGAAGTAAAAGATTAATTAAGAATGATAAAGTACTTACTAATCAAGTATTTCGTGGTGTATGCAGGTTCAAATATCTCACCAAAATCTTTAAAATAAAAATAGAGACTATTAGATAGGACATGTATCATATCTATTTATACAAGTACTTACTAATCAAGTATTTCGTTTAGTTTGTCCGCGATTTCGCGGGTATAAACATTGTATGAAAATTATATATTTTATTTATAATTTTGTAAATTAAAAAAATATTCATAACTATTAAATATAACCTTTTAACTATAAATATTTTGAAAATCAAAAATTTTGGTATTATATAATCTAAGAAGAGTTTTGAAATATAGTGGTAATTCTATAAATTTTAATCTAACTTTTCAAAAATCTTTTTATGACATATTATGTGATTGATAAAAAAACTGAAGATTAATGAACAAAACAATATTTTGTAATACTTTCTATTTTTCACTTTATTTTGTTTTTTATTTTACTTAGTAGCAAAATAGTTACAAAATTTCCATAATTTGTCAAATCACAAATCAGTCTTTCTCACACATTTTTTATTTAGTGTTTAACATAATTACATAAAATTCATAATTGGTTAGCCAAACAAATAATGAAATGTGTTTAAAATTGTTTATATAATTATTTCTATAATATATCTTATGTATTTATATGCATATTCTAACTTTATATAATGAAATCTATGACATTTAATTGTTTCTATAAACGAATTATGTTAATTCATATATATTTAAGATGAATAATTAGATTAGGTAATTCTAGAATTAGTTTCCTTTTTAAAATTTTAATTAAATAAATGAAAATTCAAATATCAACAACCAATCATATTAAAAGAATTAAATCTAAACTACACCTATGAATGACACATAAGCAAAATTCACTTAAGTGAGTTCTCAATTAATATATAGGAGGATATTAGATTGTACTTCTGTTTTAATAGATTAGATGGTAACTAATTATCAAAATTATAAGAAGTGTAATAATGTTTGATTAATTCTTTTTATATTTATAGACTACATAAAATTATTAGTAGAACACAATTTATAGAAATCGATAAAATGATTTCATATTCTTATTAAAATATTATATTCGTATATAAATAATTATAATAATTATTAGTGTCTTATAATGTCCATATATGTCTGATAAGTCATTTATAAAAAAAATTAAAAAATTTATAAAATTATCTATCATGGCTTACAAAATTATGTTATCTTAATTTTAAATTACTTATCTGTTTATAAAACATTTATTAAAGATAAAATTCTCCTATTAAATGAGAAGTCACTTAAGTGATTTTAATGTAGATGACGATCATTTGTGAAGTCTTAAGAAAATTATTATGATTTGTTTGGTCTATAAATTTTAATTTTATTTATTTTAGTTTAGATTTAAAAAAAAAATCTAGAACCAATTAATATCACTTGTCAAGTAATCTACAATATATTACAAATAATGATTTATAAAAATAATTGTTGAAATTATATAAATAATAATAACCTTTGATCAATTCTTCTTTATATTTATAAACTAAATAATATAATGAACAAAACTTCTATAATTTTTAATTATTTTAACTAGTTCCAAAATAAAAGATAAGTCTAAAACTAATTATTGTCACTTGCCAAATAACCTAAATGACAAATAATAATTAATGGTAATAATGTCTAATCAATTATTTTTATGTTTATATACTACATAAAATAATGAATAGAAATAGATATAATAATTTCATATTCATATAAAAATATATTCATATCTACAATAATTATTAATCTATTACAATGTCTGTTTATGCTTTATAAATCATTAAGCTTTGAAAATAGGACAGATTAGAAAACTTTGATTTAAGAAAATATTTTGAATTTAAGTCAAATAATATAGTGAATAAAGTAATGATATGATTGAAAGAATTCTAAGATGGATTTTTGGTTTATTGATTGTATGTTTTGGGTTACTATTTATAGAGAGAAATAAATATTTGGCAAAAAATATGTAAAAAATTAGAAAAAATATAATAAAAATAACGAAATGATAATGAGAAAAATAAGAAGAGACATAATAGATGCATATGTTGGTGAAGTTAATGTGATAATTACATATATAATTGCACAAGCATTTGCTTATACTAAATATATTGTTCAGTTATTTTTACATCTGATTTATAGAAACTTTACGACTAATTTTCAAACTATGTGATATTAAAAAGTATATTTTTAGTGTTGCTAATTATTATTCAAATTTATGACATTCTATACATAATATAATATATATATCTGTGAATTTGCGGGCAACCAGCTAGTTATATTTTTAATATCCTCTACAATCTTTTTATTTGATTTCAGTTTTAATATGTTCATTGATAAATTTAAATTGAATAAATTTGGTGATAATTCGAGTAATTCTCCTCCAATTTGTGTTCACTTCACTGAAATAGCTTTTGTTTGAAAATTCATTTTATTTCCAGTAAAATATAATAATTACATTATGGACAAAGCTTCTCCTTGAAAAACCAGAAGCTCATAGCTCTTTGGATTTTTTAAACACGCCTGAGCTTATATATACTTAACCCCTTTATGCAAGAAAAAAATAAATAATTTCAGCCCCCTTAATCTAAGTAATTGATTATTTCTTTTGGTAAATAACCCTTTCAAATATTCAAGAGTTATATACCAAAATCACCATGCGTGGATGAACCGTCCTCTCTGAAAACTCGGTTCAACTGAACCGGTTTTCCTCTCCTGGTACTCATGAATCATTCTGATAAGCGCGCTAGCCTTTTTGCTCCCTCCATACTCGCCGTTACTTATCACCGTGTAAAGCGATCCCATCACCACCGAGTCCTTCACAAGAACCCCAACGACGTCGTTCCCCGCGTTAAGACACAGGTTCAAAACCAAACCAACGCAGTGCTGTTTCACCCCCGGCGAGACTTCAGAAGAAGACAAAATCTTCACCGCGAGCTTCAAACCCCCGCGACGGATCACACTAATCGTCCCGTCGGGATACTCCGCCAGCTTCGCCAGCGTCGCTAAACAATCCGCCGTGAGCTCTCCTCCCGTTTCCTCGTCTCTCAGCAGATCGAGAAGAGCCGGAACAGCGCCGGCGGCGAGGACGCGCCAGTGGTTTTCGGATTGCATCAGCAAACCCATAACCGCAAGCAACGCGTTGCGTTTCGCCGAGTCGCCGTACTCATCGCCTGTAACGATCCTCATCAGTCCAGGAATCGCGTCTGGATGCTCACCGATTAGTAAGCTGTAGTCTTCGACGGAAGAGAGATAGAACAGAGCAGAAGCAGCGTATAGCCTCGTCTCTGTTTTAGCTCCTTCGTTGAGAATCTCCACGATGATCCCCAACCCTTCTCCTGCGATCTCACCTTTTCCGGCGACGTGTTTAGAGAGATTCAGAAGTCCAGCCATTGCGTTCTCTTGAATCCTCGAGTCTTCTGACGTCAGAAGGTTTAAAAGCGGACTCACGCAGCCGGCTTCGACCAGACAAGATCTATTAAAACTACCTGTCTTGGTCAGAACGCGAATCTCTCTAAGAGCTCTGTAAACCATCTCTTCGTCGCCGTTTGTTAGCAGCTCTGAAGTGAGGAACCTCGCGATGAGTCTTCCTGCTCCTTTCGCTGCTAAACTATCCGGCGCCACGTCACCGTGACTTTTTCTTTTCCGACCGTTGATTTCCAAAACGACGCCGTTTGCTCTGCAGTGCTTTTGGATCACGTGACTCACGGAAACGTTGTCAACCAACTCGGTGCTGGTCAGGATCTTTCCGGTTTTGGGGCACGTGATGTTCCCGGATCCGAACCATTTTGTGATGGAGCTCCGATCGTACGTGTGCCCTGTTTCTATGACCACAGGATCCGTCATGATCTCTAGAGAAATCGGGCAAAGAAGATCCTCAACTTTTATTCCTCGAATTAAATCTTCATGAACACGCAACTCGCTTTCATCATGATGATGATGATGATGATGATCTCTCTTGTTCAGTATCACGCATCTGCAGTAGCATATGAACCCCATTAAGCTGCTTAGAAGCTCTACTCGTGCGTTACTATTATTATTCTTCTTTTTATTCTCTAACCGCTCCGCATCTATCTCTTCTCCGAGAAAGTTGATCTCTTTAAGGCAATCTCCCCACGTTCGGACCCCTACGCGATCCAAGATCCGGTTAATCTCATCCGGATCGGGGATGACTCTGTTCTCGAACAGAGCAAGGACTCCATTAACGGAAGCTATGACCTTTTTATCGTCCGAGTCGGGTCTGACTACGTGTTCACGGGCTTGTTGCACCACTAGGCCAATCACCTCGTTGACTTCGCTCGGTAAGTCGACGAACGAGACAGGAAACGCGCTGAGGCTAGTGGAGATGGATAGAGTCAGGACCCGTAGGTGATCCGAGACTTGATCTGAGCTCATCAACATACATAGTCTAGCTCCGTCTCTTGTGCAGTCTTCTAGAAGGAACTTGAGTTTCTGGAAGATGACGTGGATTTCCGAGAGGCTCGAGACGCCGGGAAAGTAGCGTCTTGGAGACCCGACTCGGATCCGGATCTCTTCCAAGACGATAGCTAGGTTTTGGATCTGCCTGATGGTTTTTTGGAAGCTTCGTTTATTGGTGGAGAAGTGTTTCTGCTTGAACGTGAGGATGTCGCCGGCGAGTTGAATCAGTGAGTCGAGTAGCGTGGTTACGGAGATTGATTTGCATGGTTGCACAGCCGGAAATGTCAGGATCCGGCGATTTGACCCGGTTTTAGTGTGGATCATGTTTCGATGACTTGTGATTCAAATTTTCTTTGGATGTTTGTGTTGGTTTCGACTTTGGATCGAGAAAGTAGGCGAAAATATATAATCAGTTGGCAAGTGTGTCAACTATTTAGACGCGTGGCTGTTCATTATTGGGTGTTTTTCTTGGAAACCCTGACCATTGACAGTCTGCCACGTGAGATCCATCGTAAACGAGGAACAGGTTGCTTCGTAGATCGGTTTATGTGAGCTGAGAGATTGACACGTGGTCGTGGAGTGTATGAGGATCCACGTGATCATGAAGTTACGTGCATGGAGGCTGCCGACAATTGGTACGACCCATGTGTAAGGGTAAGGAGGAGAGTTAGGATATTTCCTCGTTCAATTCTACATTATTTTCATAACCTATTTTATATAATTCGGTATTAAAGATTAATTAATCTTATGTTTACGGTAACCGATGCCATCTTTATTTTTGGTAAAAACCCGATGCCATCTTTATTTTTGGTAAAAACCCTCAATGTGGTTTTTTTTTGCAAATTAATCCGCGAACTCAAAAACCCACGGGTCAACCCTCCAAGTGCCAGTCAAACCGCAATATAACCCTCGGCCATATTTATGTGTATTTGACTGTGTATAATTTTAACATTTTTTCAATACTAGGTCGTTTTGGCGCTAATTTTTTAATGAAAAAAATTTGTTGAACCCCACCTTCATTGTACATTTACGCAAGCTCCCATGTCCGAGAAAAACAAGGTCATTTCGTTTTAGAAATCAATATAATTACACTTGTTAAGTAAACAAATATATTTGTTGGCCGAGATGGTTATATAGCATGCACATGGTATTTAAGGTTCAAATTTCAAACCACGGGTTCAACAAATTTTTTTCATTAAAAAATTAGCGCCAAAACGACCTAGTATTGAAAAAATGTTAAAATTATACACAGTCAAATACACATAAATACGGCCGAGGGTTATATTGCGGTTTGACTGGCACTTGGAGGGTTGACCCGTGGGTTTTTGAGTTCGCGGATTAATTTGCAAAAAAAAACCACATTGAGGGTTTTTTTGCAGAAAACCCAAAAATATAACGTTTACATGAATACAATCTTTATACAGTATATATAAGTTTTCTGCTCCATCTCCATCTCCATCTCCATTAACCATTGTTTACTCTTTTCCCAAGGTAAATTTGCAAGTTAGATGTATCTTTTCTGCCCTTCTTGAATTGTAAAAGGCAGCATTGTTCGTAGTCCTCCCACGCAAAGATAACCACTAATCATTAGTTTTGGCATTAACCGTTACAGATTCGAATGATTGCCTATATGTGGGAAGTTTCGTCGCCTTCATTTTCTAATTTAATGATTGATGGGGATAGTATTTAGTTTTGGAATCTTATTACCTGAGAGTGAAGATGCTTTAAATATGGATATGTTCAGGTAGTCTTTAATTTATCAGTCATGGGTTGTCAATTGTGAGTTGTTATCATACTTGGGAACAATGGCCGGTTGCATTCTGGACCCATTCTTTAAAGAAAAATGAGTGTCAAAGTCAACCGTTCATCAGCTATTGATTCGTTTTGTTTTTGTATGCTATTTGCAGCGCTCCTATTCATTTAGACGAAAATAACTATTTCTGAAAGTAAGATTTTCTAGAGCATGTACGTTTATTAAGAATTTATAATTTAATTTATAATTTAATTTATTTTTTACTTTTTATACACGTTTCAATAACTTTCCACCAATAAAATTTAATCAATTCAAATATTCTCAACTAATGTTCCTCAAAAGTATAAGAAAATATTTTAACAATATAAAAAATCTATTTTTGTAGAACAAGAATAAAATCTAAAAAAATTACTTTTGATAACGGAGGGAGTATAAATAACACGAAGTCACGAACTAATTATTTTAGAGGAAAAGTCAACCGTTAGTGTTGAGCTACTTGGAAGTATCATGGGAACAGAATTATTTCGTGCCAATTCGTCCTGGCTGTCCCATCGTTCTGTCTCCACCGTTTTGTATGACACAAATTGGCTTTTGGAACAGATATAACTAGCTTTGCTTAACAACATGAACATATTAATCTTGAATCATTATAAGTTATAACTAACAGATCTTAGGTATCTTCAATTCATATTTGGTACATCGGAAGAATCTACTCAACCATACACTGATCACCTTGGGAAACAAATGATGAGACCAAGGATTTTATATAAGAAGAGAACTAATAAAATACTGAAATCTGCAAAATTCAGAGTTTTACAAAGACAATAATATATCTTCTAATACATGAGTACTGAACTATATTTTGATGATTTGAGGTTCAGGTGCTACTAATCAGTGCCGGTCCATTCTTTCCAATCTTTGTCTACATGATCCTGAGCCCATTTGATAGCTGCACGTGCGGCTTGTGGACCTCCAGGCAGTTCCCTTTCATTGAGAGTATCAGCCATGTCGATGAAGGGTACAACCAAGAGTGTTCCAGGTCCTCCATACTCGCTCCGCAAGAACGTCTCGAAGATCTGCGCACAGAACAAACTTATTACATTTGATATCTCTCAGCAGGAACAGACCGTCTTGCAAAGGTTTGGATCCGAGGTGCTAATTGGTAAAGTGAAAACCGCTCCTCATTCTAAATAGAGTCACATAACCCTCTTCAATATAGACAAAGAAAACACTCCCCCTAGAGTTTCATATGTTTCTGGAAAATACTGCACACACACAAACCTAAACACGAAAGGAGATGCAGTAGAATCATACAACGTCATTGCAAAAGACCATTTCCTAACCATGCATATTCAGTTGACTCTAAAAACGATTAGATTCAAGTTCAGAAACAAACAAAAGGCGATTTTGAAGCATTTCCATTCTCCTAATCTCTGTGTGTATATATACCCAGTAAGTAAACATGTCAAGAAAAATCATAAGCTGAGACTAAAAAGAGACACCACAAGTCAAGATATTCTCAATAGACGTGTGTGTGAAAGCGAGAACGTTGTGAGATACCTCAGTGCAGACTCCGACAATCTCATCAACAGAGTCTTCAAAAAGATCCCTCTTTGATAGTTTCTTTGTCATATGGTCCCTAAATTTCTTAGTCTCCTGCAATCACCACCCATTAATTGAATTCAGTCGTCTATAAGAGAATCCATCATAACTGAGTATAAGCAGAAGAAGGAATTAAGTTGTAGCTCACAGCTTCGGCGAATTCGGGTATGGGATCCGGGAACTTGTACTCCGCAGCTCTGCATACGAACCCTCTCCGAGGCATGGAAGAAAGAGATAAGTTCGTCGATTTGGCTCTCAAACGCCGGTTAAGAATCTGGGTCGATTTGATTGCGCACGAACTCGCGGCTGGTGAAGAGAGATTGAAGATTGTTGGAAGAGCATTACGGATGGACGAAGACGAACGAAATTGAATCATAGAAGAGAAAAGAGCTACGTCTGAAGAAGACATTTGCACACTTTCGCTTCACTCTCTGAACCTTATCTTTTATCTCTGCAAGCTGAGGGTTTAAGCGGAGGTATCATTTGAGTAGTGGAAAAAGTAGAAAGCAAAAAAACAATTATAAGCAAAAGTTTGGGTTGAAAATGAAAGATATTAAAAATATGGGGTGAGAAGTGCAGAAAAAGGGAGCCTGTCAGACAACCGTGCGACCACCCTTGCAAGTTCGAGACCAGGCTAGGTAGCGATCCTCTACAGCACAGCCTCTCCGAGGAGAATCGTAGCCGTTAATCACACTCAGATCGCACGGACATGAATCATCAACCAGGTTACTGGGCCTGTCTCCTTAGAAATCAAGGATACAGAGGTACTTCCTATAGAACAGATCCTGTTCAAGTAAGGTCGTGACCAATCATGCTCTCTAGACATATATAAACAAGTTGAATTCTCTCCGTCTTTCCGATGTGGGACTTTTTAGTTCCCCCTCTTACTAGCTCTTCCCGTGACACGTGTAATCATCTATAGCAAAACCGAGCTTATAACCAGAAACCAACTCAAAACCGGAGAAAACCAGATTATAACTCTAGATCAATTAGTTTTCTTAACCACCCAGTAATTGGTCGGACTTCCATGGAAACTCTTCTTTGGAATAAAAATTGAATCCCTAAACCAACAAAAGAACAATTTTCTTTTTCTTTTTAATCTCTGGCTTGAAGGAAGGCATTCAACACATCATAAAGAATGTAACAACGACTAATGGTGCAAAACTACAAGAGTGACAAGTCTTCACTTCAATGTCCCTCTAGAAGAAAATCTCTACTTCCTTTTCAGTCATCTCAAGAACATGGTCTCTAGCGTCCGTGAGAGCACTCTGGATTAAATAAAAAAACAAAAAGGCTCAGCAACCAGAATCTTTTAACAAGGAGATATATATGTTCTTTTACCTGTCCAAACTTGGTGATGAAGTTGTTCCCCAAGTTTATAGATGTAACCGTGACATCTTCATTGGCTTTCAGAGCTTGAGCAATGGCGAATGCTCCATCATCCTTCACACAAAACAAAATAATAAAGATCCCAAGACAGTGCTGAAGAACATAGTAGTTGATTTTTTACCCGTATTTCATTGAATCCTAGATCAACGGATGTCAGAGCTTCATTAACTACTTTTAAGCTCCGAGCTAAGCAGGAAGCGCCCTAACAAATAATAATAACGCATCAATTTATGAAAAGAATACCCTTCGTAGATACAAATATGCAAAACAAGCTGAATATAATATGTCTGCACTTACCTCATCTCTAAGTCCATTTGCCCGCAAGTCCAAAACCGATATCGTGTTGTTATATCTCAGCATGTCTGCAACGTATTCAGCACCCTTAGCGGCTATCTGCACGACATGTGAATGAACACCATCAATGATAAAACAAAATAAGCAATTGTAAAGAAATGACCAAGGGCAGAGGCTTTACCTGGCACCAACCAAGCTTGAGCGTCTTTATATTTCCATGGAACTTGAGAATCTCGGATAATGCTTTAGCTCCGTCGGGTCCTATGGGATTATATCCAACCTCTAACTGAGGAAATTATGAATGAGACTGGCACTGTCATTATCGTCCATGTTATAAGTAAACAAAGAAGTAAAGATGAGAAAATTTTGATGGCACTGACCGTCGTAACAATTGCATTATCTTTCAGAGCTTGAGCTATAGCAGTAACTCCAGTTGCGTGAATGTTATTTCCACCCTATTTTACAAACAAAAAAAAATTGCGTTAACGTTCACAAATAGCTAGATTTGGACGCAACATAATACTTAGGGAGACTTCTCACAATGTCAATGGTTGCTATTGAACGGTTTTGCTTGAGAGCATCTGCAACCTTTTCAGCTCCCTGAACCCATTGAAAATCATTAATATAGACAAGCAGGTATATAGATTGGATGTGTAATAGTATACCTCATCGCCTATATCATTCATGTACAGGTTCAACCAAACCAAGCTCTTGCTTCTCTTGATGTACTCTGCTACATAGAAGGCACCCTTTGCGGTGATGGAGTTGTTACCGAGGTCAAGCAGAGCTAGTTTCCCTGCACACAAGTAGAGGTAAGAAAGAGTTAATCTTGACATACTGTTCTATTCAAACAGCTGAAACAAACACCTTTGTGGGAAGATAGACCAGCCATCAAAGCACGAATCCCTTCATCTCCGATGGAGTTTCCATGCAAATGAAGTTCCTGCAGAGTAGAACGGCCAAGGGCTTAACCGAATTACTCTTTGCTAACATACAAATGGCATACATAAAGAGAGAGGAGAAGTGTGTGTACCCGTAAAGACTTGTTACCCTCAAGTCCTTTAGCTAAAGCATTGGCACCCAAAGCACCACCATAGTTTCCACTGAGACAAATCATCCATAAATCAGCAGGTCAGGGGTGGTATAAAATATAGAAGAAAAGAAACTAAAAGAAAAAATCCATCTACGTTCTTAAACTCACTTGAGATGTAAATGTCGTATTGTATTATTCTCAAGAAGAGCACCAGCAAGACTTGTGAATCCCTACCCTCCATTTCAAAAGGATAGGGGAGAAGAACACACACCAGATTCAATTCATAAACCAAGATGCTTAATTTAGCGATATAGAAAGCACATGAATAGAAAAAGAAAAAAAAACTTACAGAATAGTCAATCATGTTATTGTTTAGCTCAATAACCCTCAAGGTAGAGTTTCTCTTCAACAACTCTGCAATTTCTTTCGCACCCTGCACAAGAATACTGGAAGTCGTTAGGAGCATGAAACTAATTAAAAGTGTTGCGGCTAACCAAGGAGTTTGAAGATCATGTACTGCTTAGACAAACCTCGTCTCCTAAATCAGTACTGTTTAGCTGAAGTTTCTCGATGCTAGAATTTTCCATCAATGTAGCACATAAAGTCTGTCATTACAAGATAAAAGGGAAACCATATCACAGAAAGAAATGTAAAACCTGGAGACTAAGCTCCTGTGTGATTTTTGAAGCTTAATGCTAGTATTTACACTAACCTTAACTCCTTCATCACCAATGGAGTTTCCAGAGAGGTTGAGAACCTTCAACATAATATTTGATTGAAGAACACCATCAAAGGCTTTAACTCCTGCAGCTGTGATTCCATTTGCAGAAAAACTCACTTCCTCTAAAGTCTGAAACACCATATGAGTAACCGTTACTCAATCAACATAATAAAGTTGGCAGATAACAGATGTGAAAGAGATGGAGAGATTTAACCTGATTATACCCAAGGCTTTCCGCTAAAAAGAATAGTCCTTCATCTCCAAAGTTGCATCCTGCAACATAACACTCAAAGGTGAGCTACATCTAGTATCAACCATATCTATCTCTTAAAAAAAAAACAAGTCAATTCAGACCTGACATGTCAACACTTCTAAAAGCTCTGAGTTCTTTAGCGAACTCATTAAGCCTCTGCTTAGCCTCCCTATCAACCTTTGCAGCAAACCCTTGTAACAGATTCGTACCAGCACCGATAGACCATTTCACTCCCTGTGTAGAAGCTTTCCCTTCTCCAGGAGAAGAAGACTTGGGGGACATGAACTTCTCAACAACTTTCCACAAAACTGTCAGCTGAATAAAACAAATTAGTAGATGCCTCAGCCATTAAAAAAAAGAAAAAAATCAAAACTTTATATGCGTTACCGAAAGTGACGACAACGAATGAGCCAACGGGCAAGACGGAGGAAGCAATCTGCTGCACTTTAGCTTTAGGAAACCCAGTAGCTGCCTGTGACTCCTTGTAAACCCTACGCCTCGAGCCTCCCTCTGATGAAGCTCTGATCGCTGAAAGTCTCGGACTTTTCTGAAGAAACACCACCGGAGAAGCAAACAACCGGCGGCTAGAAACGGACCCACCCAGAAACCCATTCTTCCATTGGCCCGACCCGGAAGAAGTCTTTCAAATTCCAAAGGAAACAAGATTGAATCAGAGGCCGAAACAAGATTGAGAAAGTGGGTTTACTAGTAGAGTTACCTTCGGTAGAGAGTGGAGATAGAGAGAGCTGTAGGAAGAAGATGACGCCATAAAGGCGCGAAATTTACACTGTGGGAACCTAACTCTGAAGTAGAAGGAGCGGCGAATCGGAGAAGAAGAGGAGAAGATGATGAAGTTTGTTAATTCGCGCTAATGCGCGGGCCTTTAGGTTCGGGTTTAACCCAACTCGAACTCGGGTTTAAATTAATGACCCGATAGTCCCGAGATTGAGACAATTGATATGATCAAGTTCAAGTATATGTGCTTTTGGGGTTGTTAACATGAAATTTAAAATAAAAAAACATGTGGACTTAAAATAACTATCTGTTAATATTTTTATTGGTCGTTTTTTTCTTGATACACGTCTCCTCAGGTCGGCGATTTCAATCTGGAATGGCGTCGTTCGCTGGAATCACGACTTCGAATCCTACGTTTCTTCAGCTAAGGATCTCCACCACGAGCTTACGTTCTGCGGCTCCGTGTAATTCGGTTTCATTTCCTCGTTCTTCGTCGTTCGTGAATCTCAATAGGAGAAGCCGTCTCTATGTTCGATCCAGTTCAGCTCCAGGTTCGATTTTGATTCACGAAAGTATCGATTTTTATTTAATTTATGGGTTTGTGATTGTTTTTGATTCGAGTCGAAAGTTTCGATTTTTATTCTTCCTGTAATGTTTCTCTGTTATGCTTTTACGATCCTAATTATAAAAATAGAATCTTTGGTTTTAAAAATTTATAACTTTGATGATGTCTGTGAATTCTAATTCCGGTGGAGATGATCTCTGTGATGTACTAAGTTTGACGAGAATCCTTTTGAATATTATCAGTGGCACCTGCAATGGAGGGACTGAAGCCGGCGATATCTCTGACGGATAGTGCTCTCAAGCATCTGAATAAGATGAGATCAGAACGCGGGGAAGATCTGTGTTTGAGGATTGGTGTTAAACAAGGAGGTTGCTCGGGGATGTCTTACACCATGGACTTTGAGAACAGAGCCAACGCTAGACCAGATGATTCCACCATTGAGTACCAAGGTTTCGCTATAGGTTAGTTTCTTTCCTTGGTTTGTTTTGAATTTGAATAATCCTTTCATTCTGATACAGTAAGGTCCAATAGTTTAGATCAGTTAGTGGTTTGATGGTGTAGACACGTTATGTTGCATATGAATGTCTGCATCCAGATAAAAATGCCAAGGGGTTATTTTGTAACATTCATAAGATGAAGCTATTGGCTATAATTTATGACCTTATAGTTTTAGACTGGATGTTGTCAAGTAATGTGGTGATGGTCAGTAGATTCTTCTGATGTGCAGCTTGGATCATTGTTATACTATACTGTATCAGACTAGTATTATCTGCCTTGTTATCGTCCTAGCTCTTGTCACTTAGATTGGTGTGAGACTTCGAGTTCTTGAGTCTATTTGTTGTTTGCAGTCTAGTGTTTATCCATCTGTAAAATGAAATCTCAGATTTTTTTTTTCTTGCAACACTTTTTTTTTTTTGCAGTTTGTGATCCGAAGAGCATGCTCTTCCTTTTCGGAATGCAGCTTGATTACAGTGATGCTTTAATCGGTGGAGGTTTCTCTTTCTCGAACCCTAACGCTACACAAACCTGCGGATGTGGAAAGTCTTTTGCTGCCGAGTTGTAAAATCGTTATATTGCAGTCAAACATATAGCTAATGAAACATTTATAACTATAGACATAGTTCACAATTTCCGTTTTGTGTTTTATGTGGTTTTCTACGTTGTGTTTAATTGGAGAGCAAACAAAAAACAACTATACAAATTACAATCGGTGGATTATGTTAAAAGAGGACACGTGCTAATATTTAAAAACAAAGAGAAAGAACTTGAATTTGCACATCGGCAGGTAATCAATTGTTTTTTGACTTTCCAATCTTATAGTTTGACATCTGGTCAATTTTACGTAGTTTGACCAATAGATTCTCTTTGACTAAGTTCATGGAAAAGAACTTGTAAATTTGGAAGATTAATTCACAAGCCATGAAATAAACTATCATAATTTGCAACAAGTAATCAATTGATTTTATGAGTTCCTGATCTCATAGTTTGACAAGTGGTCAAATTTTTATAGTTTGATCAGAATCTCTTTGACCAAATTCACAAGAAACTTGTACACTATGTAGAAAATCAATTAAATAATAATAAATCTAGATTTTGACTGGAGCTTTTGAAAACACAATATTTGTTTCCTTTTGTAGTTTAAATAGTATAGATAGGTTTAGATTTCCATGGACCAAAAAACGATATAAATAGAGCTTTTCTTTAGGACTGGAGAAAGTACAAACAATTTTCTTGTTATATAATTTAAACAAAAAAAAACTATGACTATCACAAAGACTTTGGTGACTCTCTTCCTCGTTGTAGCATTAACAGCTTCGTTGTTTAACAGCAATATTTTGGCTTCTGGTATGTTGAAAATTGAAATTTGCTTATTTTCTTATTTTCTTATAAGCAAATAAGAATAGCTATTTTAGTTATTTTCTTATTCAGCTATGATGATCTGAAAGACAATAGCTGTAGAATAACAAATCTTGTATATTATATATATATATATGAAACTTTTTATGTGGGTTTGTGTATGTGCAGATGTCGAAAAGACAAAATATACTTTTTGCGCTAAAAGTTTATGTACGGACAGTTACACATTGTACATGTGCATGACTGATTGTGCTGAGAAAGGATATTCAATGGGAGCTTGTATAGTTCCTTCCCCTAATGCTCCGTTAAGATGTTGTTGTACTCCCTAGATAGGTAAAGCCATCATCTTCCTAATAATGATTTAAGTGTTGAATTTATATTTTATGATGTAATAACGAATGCAACAAAATAAAAACTATAACGTAGTTTTGATGCATAATAACTTTATTTGAATTTTTTACATTAGAACGAAAAAAACAGAGAACTAAGGTCTTTCCTCACAATGGAGAGATCCATACATTTATTGAACAAGTAAGATAGCAGTAAATATCAAACACACATCTTTGACAAATCATTGCAATCGATAACTAATGCCATGGTTTTGATAAATATATTGTATCGGCTTTTATTACACATATTCATTCTTAAAACTAGACAAGAAAATAAAATGACAATAACAACAAATAGACAATAGACAAGTAATCTCCCCGAACAGACGCCGCGGAACGGAGTGGTCCCGGTCCTCCGTAGTAAAAGTGCGTTCCACAGACTTTACTGTGACTCTTCCTAATCGTATAGGAATCCAGCTGAGTGCCACCTATTACAAAGTCTTCAATCGGTAAAAGGGTACGGTTCTCTTTTGCAATCCGGATGTTGCAGAAATATGCGGCTTGTCTGAAGCCTTTATTCGGATATTTACCCGAACCCATCTGGAGCGTAGTGTTCCTGCCAGAAGTATTGCGGTACACTTCGCCGCCCCATTGTACCGTGGTGGCGTGATCGGATAGGCTGGTGAAAATCTCTGCAGGCCAATATCCAATCGGCACGATGTTTTCACCCATACCCATCCACCAGTTACCCGTAAACACATCCTACAATTTTTATTCATTATAGTTAAAACAGATAGTACCTTTTAATTTTCTATTTACTAGTTATGTAGAATTTTTATATTGATAAATTATACCTTCCAGAGCTGTAGTGTGATAGCAAATTGATCTCCCCCATACGTGGACGTACGAGTGATCGCAGCTTCGAGAGCAATACTGTTGCTTACATGGACAAAGCCAACACACTAGGTACTATAGCACCCAGTATTTAAATATGCATCTCTCTGCATTTAAACGTCATTATTAAAAATTAACTACAGTTACATTTCACATTTCATTTGAAATGTAAATCTCAGTAAAAACATTATTTTGTAAAAGCAAAATTATATATTTTCAGTGAAATTATGTATTTTGACTGTAGTAAATACATTTTATATAACAAAGATCCATAACTTGCTGAAAAACTGCTGCCCCCATTTATTTGGGGGTCAAGATCTATTGTTGTTAATAATCTATGTCAATTTCAAACAGTTTTTTATTGTGTCCACATCTATTCTATTAAAACAGCAGTGTGACCAATTAATAAAAGTAGGATTCAACCGTCTATTTACTTTATTTAAAAAAACCTTATAATAAAATACTACCGACGTTATATTGTCAATGCCAAAAACAGTTTCCACTTTTTCTTTGCCTATAACCAAAACAGTTACGTTTCTTCCTATAAAAATAAGTTAGATTATTGATTTTTGATGAACACACAATTTTTCGGGATTGAACCCAGTTGCAGAAACCCAATTCTATTCTTGGAATCTCAATTGAACATGCAAATAAAAGCTCTTTTGCAGAGTTTTTCAATCCGGCTATAGTGATAGCATTAGCTCCTCCATGGATGGTCATGGCCATTTTAGATAGATAGTGGGGTGAAGTGTTCAATGGTGAAGGCGATTTGAGATGTAGTTAGACGCGGAAGAAGAGAAGCAAATCTAGGTGAAGATGACTGAATTTATCTGTTTAAGGTCTTTTACGGTGGTTCGTTGAGGATCTTAACGGTATTCGTGGATTAGAAATTGATAAGCATGTTTCTATTACAGTGGAAATCGTCACCAGTGATGCTAAAACGGTGGATGAACAAAGCCGGCGAAGGATGCTCATCGACCTTTCTTCTTGGCATTCCACGTGTCCTACACCTGTTGTTTTATTAACTCATCTTTATCTTTTGCGTTTGCAATTGGAAGTTGGGTTATTGGACTTATTTTGTTTGATGTAGAGATGTGGGCTTTAGAAACAAATGCACTTTATAGATCTTTGCCCATTTTTTATTTTAACTAGATCGAGCAACCGGTTAATCACAAAATACTCGGGATCCACTTCGTCAGAAACTGAACTGGATCACTTTCCAAGTCACCGGATCATCCGATCAACCATAGATGAACTACAGATTAATAAATAAATAAATTTTATTATATATTTAATATTAGTTATGAAAATAAATATATACTAGATTCTGACCTGTCCTTAAATGGCTGATATATTTTTTTGTTTTATATTTTTTTAGAAATTTAATTTTTATATTTATGTTTTTTAGTCATATTTATGTTTTTCTTTATAGAATATTTCTCTTGAATAATTAATAAGAAATTTTAATAATTGTATTAAAATAGTTGGACCATACCTATATCAATAGGTCATG
The DNA here is from genome assembly GCF_020379485.1 of Brassica napus. NCBI lineage: Eukaryota > Viridiplantae > Streptophyta > Magnoliopsida > Brassicales > Brassicaceae > Brassica > Brassica napus. Next base: position 4,502,393 of record NC_063448.1, on the reverse strand, counting down.
TTGTTGTTTTTAAAAAGTGAGATTCTATTTTTTTTATAAAACATAAAATAATAATCTGGATATCTATATATTGTATGTTTAAAAATATTTAGTAAATAATTAATATTAGTTTTTATATATTTAATTTCATTTGACATATAAAATATCAAAAATAGTTTAGATTATTTTAAAAAAAATTACAACAAGTTAAGATTTATGACATCTAACAAAAAAATATCAAAACTTAAATTTTCATAAATATTTGTATGTCTATTGTGAATAACAAAACTAAACTTCAAATCAAAATAAACCAAAAATAAAACATCATTAGTAAAATTGTCGATAACAAAACTAAAAAAACCTAATTTCTTAATTAAAAAGTATACAAAACAGATTTAAAAACATAATTAAAATTAAAAAAAAAAGAAGTAAAAATTATCAATTGGTTTAACTAGTGGTTCAACTGATAACCGGATTCTGGGTTTTTTGCGGGTTTTGTTAGTTTTTTAAATATTGTTTCTTTTCACAAAATTCAAACAGAATTTATTTTAGGTCACTGGGTTTACCAGTTAAACCGTGGATCCAGATCGAATTTCAAAACACTGACCACACATATTGTTCAACGCTTGCGGTGTGTATTTCTATGGGCACTTTAAATTGCTATTTTTTTATGAAACAGATTATAATTAAGGTTTGTACACAAATATTACAAAGAAAAACACAAATATAATTACAAATAGAAACACAAAAATGAAAATTAAATTTCTAAAAAAATGTAAAACAAAAATATACCCGTACAAAAAATGTAAAACAAAAAATGTAAAAAAAAATGCAAAATTAAATTTTTACGAAACCCATTAAAATTGGGCCATGGACTTTGATTTGCATAACCCATTTTTAATTGCTATAAAATTATTATGTGTAATATTATGTGTAATAATAAAGTAATTATAATTATATACGAATTTAAATAATTCTAATTTTATGAAAAACATTTTTTTTATTTAATCTATTTATTCATTACTGTTTTATTACTAAACAAAATTGTAACAATACTTTGTTATTTTTTTAAAAAAATTACTGTTTGAATTGAAAATAAAGTACCATATTAATGTGTTAAAAGGCTATGGCACAAATGTATAGTTTAACAATATAATAAATCCAATACAATTATCAAAATACTTTTAAAAAAATTACGCAAATATTATCACAGATAAAAACACAAATATGATTACAAAAAATACATATATGATACAAGGAAAGACACAAGTACATACTTATGAAACTTGATTTATTTAATAAACTTACAAAAATTATCTATTCTATTAAATTTATATCATACAAAATATGATTATACAAACACACAAACATATAAATTATATTAGACAAAAAATTTAAAAACAAAAAATATACCCGCCCTCGAGAGGGTGGGTCAATATCTAGTTTTAACTAGTAAAATAGAAGTCACAACTTCTTTTCATGTGTGATATTTAAAATTAGGCATTCACTAAAAAGTCATTAATTTAAAAATATCATATAATTATCATCATTAACTGAAAAACATCCAATGATCTTATCCATTATACTAAATAATATTCTTTTCCCCTTAACACTGAACTGTATTTAAATAAGTCACTAACCATTAATTAAAAACTGCTCTAAAGTGGGAACTATTTATTCTTAAATAACTAAACAATTATAAACATATAAACCAAGTATAAGGAATTAGATATGTTTATAAACAACTATAAAATGCAAGTCATTCAGTGTAAAAAAACATGCCAGTTATTAACCCTTTGTTCATTAACTGAACAAATCGGTTCAAGGTAACTTTGGGAACGATTTAACATACTCATATTTTTGTACAAAATTATTTATATTATATACCCAGTATCATATCTTGACTATTTTAAGTACTCGGAAAACTTACATGCTATACATATTTGTACTATATTGTATACATATCATGTCCAAAATGAGAAAAATGTAAAATCAAACCAAACAGATTAGATGAATAAACAAAATAAAGACTATATAATATAAATTTCCTTTAGAATATTAAAATATCAAAACAGTCACCCACATTCAGTTAACAAGTCAAGAAAAATTTGGCATATGTATCAAGCAATATCAGTCTTTCATATCTCCTATTTAAAAAAATTTCAACCAAATCTTACCAAGGTAAAATGAGATACAAGAAATCAATTTAGATCTACCATAACAACTTCAAACATCTTTTATCTATTTACATAAAAAATACCAGTGAAGCTAAGGCTGGGCTAAATACCCGAATCCAAAAAACCGAACCGATTCTGATCTGAAAAAATAGTACCAAATCCAACCGCAAAATATCCAAACGGTTCAAAATTTTGGTATTTAGAAAACTGAAATCAAACCCGACCCGAACATAAATATTTTAGGTATCCAAAATAATTTTATTTACTTAAATATATTAATTATTTTTAGATTTAGTATATAAAGAAATATCTAAAATATATAACATATTTTAAAGTTGTTCAAAATATTTGAAAGTATATATAAATAGTCAAAAATAAATTTCTAAGATAGTCGAACAATACTTAAAACACTAAAAACACTTGAAATATAAATTGATTTTCTATCCAAATATTCAAGGTAAACCAATTTTAAGTTAAATTTAGGTATTTTAGTATAGTTTCTTAAAATTTATATGTAATATATTATTTTAATTTTAATTTCAATTTTTTAAAAATAATTTAAATGGTTTTATCTAAACCTGAACCAAACCAAATGAAAATTTATAAATACTCGAATGAGACTGAAAGTTTTAACCCCGAAAAACCCGAAATTAGAATATACCCGAACCAAACCCGAATGGATATCCAAACGTCCACCCCTAAGTGAAAAATATGATATACCATAGAAAATATTGATTAACATATAAAAGAAATAGCTATCTTAAAATACCATAAAATCTTAATTTTGTTTCCATATATTTAATTAAAAGAATCTTGATACACGAAATCAAGTTAGATTTTCCATTAAATAAAAGGTCCAAACCTTTAATTATCCATACTAATTGAATATAGATTTACCTTTACAACCTTCAGAAAATCTAAAATAGTAAAATATTTATTCATCAAATGATGTAGTTGAATATTGTAAAATTGTCATAAAATGCAATAAATTATTAAATTCATAAATTATTTTTATTACTTTTTGTTAATTATACTTTTAGATATGATATTTAAATAATATATGATTTCAATACAAAAGTAAATCAATCAATTAAACTTTGCATATTTAAAAAAATATTAAGTCGTCTTATAATTAAACGCAAATCCAATGAGACAAATATATAATAAGAATTTACAAATAAATGTGATGGTGAAGCAATCAATTAGATGACAAACATGTAAAATATAACATTATTATGTTTGAATATTTGTATGGATGATGTAAAAAAGAATTTTTACGTTTATAAAATTGAAATCTTAACCCGCGCGGTTGCGCGGGTGTTTGTCCTATTCCTCTTACTAAAATTGCATGCGTATACACACTTATCCATTTTATTAAAATAGAGTCATTCTACAAAATCTACTATACAATTGTCATAGTTGGACTATTGATTAATATATAATGTATTTAAGAATGTTAGTAGTAAATAAGTCTTGACAAGATCTTTATTAAATATCTTAGATAATAGTAGCTTTTAATCAGTTAATGTCATTTATTATATTAATATTCTAACTTTTAGATATTTGTTTATGTTTTACGAGAAAATTATTTATCTTGTAAGACGTATAGTCTTCCAAATAATATTTCATACAGTCCAAACAAATTTATGCTCAAATAAAATAACAACCGATATCTAAGATACCCATTTAGATAGACATGTGTACGTGAATAAGTCATGCAAAACGAACTTATTGTACGTTTTCAAAAAAAAAAAAACTTATTGTATAAACAAACATGCATGGGTGCAATTACATCAAAAACTAATAATACCTAGATATTGAAATAAAGTCCAACATCATTTACTAATTTTTTTTATAATTTTAATTATGAAGACCATTGAAAACAAAACCCGCGTTTATGTTTTTTTTTTTTTAGGTAACCGCGGGTTTCCGGCGACCGTGGTCAACCGACTATTCTCGCGAGGCCCACGGCACTCCACGTATTCTTGGAATTTAACCCTAGCCCGGGTAACCAGCGGGACTCGAACTGCGGGTACCGTATTGAGGGTTTTCCCCTCAAGTACCACTAGTCCAAGGCAGCGTTTATGTTACTCTAGTATATCTTATAAGTTATAACAGTGTACACAAAAGGTACATGAATAGGTATTACAAAGTCAAAATCAGAATCAAGAGCAGCGTGAACCGGGTATTTAAGAGGGTTTTTAGAAGGGGAGAAACCCCAAAAAAGGGGAACCCAGGAAGAAAAGAGCCAAAGGTAGCCAAATAAGAAACGTTTGTAGTTATGTTTTTTTACTGTGCATAGACTCCGCTGACACGTAGTGATCCGCGATTGATTTTTTTTTTAATTTTTTTTTTTTTAAATCGGACAAAAGAAAAAAAAAAATTAGAAACCCATCTGGGTATTTGGGTAATCATGCTGAAGATTAGAAGACGTACCGTCCAATACGTAAACAGTCGTGGTTGGTGGTCCCCATATCTGTTCGGGTAGACCTAAGTTGAAAAAACAAAACTTTATAGTTAGTATTTAAATTCCGTTTTATGAAATATTTAGTAGTTAAATACCAAAAGAATGGTGTATTACTGACTTGCCACCCCGCCTCTATCGTGTTAAGATTGTTTTCTTCGTACTGGCCAGACACGAGCCAGATTTGCGCCAAGCTGAAATCAGCTGGAAACTCTACAATCGGACTCCAGACACTCAATGAAGCTTTGGTGCCGTAAACTGGTTGCCATTTTATCTCTGCGATTGCATACTATTTTGTACACATACATAAATTAGTAACATTATTACTAGTCTTGTTTAAACAAAAAGAAAAAATTAAACTTGCCTTATGTCCTTTTGTAGCTCGATCGGCTGCATTAGGAACCAAGGGATCATATTTCGTATGGGAAATGTTTTTGTCAAATCTCCTTATTGGAATGGTCCCACGCGGGCAAGTTATTCCCTCCGAGTGCCAAACTTGCAAACCAAATCCATCGTCTTCTCTTTTCACATGATCGCTAGGGGTTTCCTGATTCAAAACAAACAAAAATGGAGTGAGATATTAGTATTGGATTTGAATAATTCAACTTGAAGCAAAGATTAACACAGAGCCTCACGCAAGAAAACAAAACGACTAAGAACGTTTAACAGGACAAAGGTGCATCGTAATGAGATTTATAAAGAGTCATACAGAAGGTCACTTGTGGGAAAAAGACAAATGAAGAGACATATGTGTCAGCGGTGATGCTGATACATAAGAAGTGAGTTTTTAAAATCAGAGAACAACATGATGAAGCAAGAGCCTAACTTGGTGAAGTAAATTAGTTAAACTAAGGTTGTAAGTATCAAGAGGCCAAGAGGGATTATGGAGCATTGAGATGTTGTTGAGATTGAACCTTCATTAAATTCTCCAAAAGAGTAGCAGAGAATAAGCTACAAAGAAGAAGAAGCGTGAAGCACAAGAAACAGAGGAGTAAGAAGAAGAAACGTTCAAAGGTTTCTGATGAGGTTTAGGACAGGACAAAAGTTTTGTGGTTATGCAGGTTGTACGAAGACATCTCAATACAAGGAAGGCTACTGAAAAAATATATATACTAAGGATTTTTGAAGCATTTCTGATACAGAAGAGTTTGTCAAAGACGGTCTCAGTGAGTTGAAGACGGGATTGTGTCAAAACTGTTCCTAGCAATGTTGAACTAAGCGTATAAAATCTCAAAAATTGTTCCTAGCTTTGATTACATCTTAAAATAAAAACATACCTGGAATATGTGATTTTTCAGCAGAGGATTCTTCAACGAGGGTTGGTCCATCGTGTTGAGGCAGTCTATTACATCGCCGTCAGGGCTCTATCAAAAAATAAAAAGGATGATCAGTACATGTAAGTTAAATCAATTTTTAAGTTAATATTTAAAAGTATTAATTACCTGAATCGTCAATATTGGTTCACCGACTGAGATTCCGCAAGAACTGAGTAGTAACACCGCCATTGTGATCATGGCTATCTTGGTGCTACCTCGATCACGCCTTCTTCCATATGAACAGATTCTCCAAAAGAAGTAAATGGGCCATTGTAGGAGGTTTGATCCGAGGAGAAGAGTAACAATGGCAACACCACAACTGAAGAAGACTGGTATGTTCGTTGCTCGGAACAAATGACACGTCATCACAAGACGCGAGTTGGCTCCTCGTCCTAACTCCCGCATGTTCATCAGATCACTGATACGTCATCACAAGACGCGGAGCTTCTGGAGGTTGGTAAAGACAAGAGGGCTCTTAAGGTTGCCAAGAGGAAGAGAGGGAGAGAGAGGAGATGTCTAGTGTTCTGCTCAAGATGAGATCTGGTGAAGGTGCTACTACTGAGAAGAAAAGGTAAACAGCTTAGTCTTCTGTGTTATGAAAGCTTTGTTATATTTGGAACTCTTCAACTTCGGTTCGCTCTTGCAAATTAGCTTTATGCTCTAAAAACCTTTGTGTTTGTGTTTTGCTAGGAATATAGAAATGTTATTTCATTATGTTCCGGTTTATCATTAAGCTTTTCAAACTTGCTACTTTTCACTAAAAGAGAAAAAAGAGAAAAAATATATAACTTGTTCTTATTAAAGTTGCATGCGTGTACACACTTATCTATTTTATTAAAATATAGTCATTCTACAAAATCTATTATACAATAGTTATAGTTGGACTATTCATTAATATATAATTTATTTAAGAATATTAGTAGTAAATAAATCTTAATAATATCTTTATTAAATATCTTAGATAATAATAGATTTTAATCAATTAACTTCATTTATTATATTAATCTTCTAATTGTTAGATATTAGTTTATGTTTTAAGAAAAAGAATTATTTATCTTTTAAGACGTATAATCTTCCAAATACTATTTCATACAGTCCAAAAAAATTTATGCTCAAATAAAATAACAACTGGTATCTAAGATACCCGTTTAGATAGAGATCTTTCATTTTGAAAATATCATATACTCAAAATATATTGTAGGGATTTTTTTACATGCAGACTTTATTTGGTTGCTCAAAAAAAATTGTGCGCGGTTGACAAAAAGACATGTGAATGCGAATAAGTCATCCAAAACGAACTTATTGTATAAACAAACATGCACGGGTGCAATGACATCAAAAACAAATACCTGGTTCACAGATCCATCGTGGTAACATTAACCTGGTCTTGAGAGTTTTAACCGATGATGGCAAACATGGGATGGTGTCGGAGTTTAACACCGTGTTCAGTCATAGAGTCTTAATACGTTCATCCACTTTCTTCATCATTCTCACACCAAGTTTTGTTTCTTAAACTTTAAGCCCGAAAGGAAACTCTATTAAACACATGAGTTTTAAGCTTTTTGTAATAGGAGTCAAGGGTTCTTCAGTTTGAAGCCATGACCACGTTTGCAAATATTCTTTGTTGTCTGGTTAAACATCACAATTATAAACAAAGTTGGTAGCTTTGTAGGAAAAGCAACGAAGCAGAGTATCAGGTATCGAGTATTGACACGTAATGTCTATAGATGATTATAATATTCCTTTGTCCATTTTTGGAAAAATCCCAGAATAGAAACCTCTGACCATAATGGCAACCACCAGCCTCCGGTCCCCCCACCCATTCTCTATCTCTTTCTTTTACTTTTGTGTCTGTTTAATTGGATTCATTATTTGTTTAACAGATTATGACAAGTTAATTTGCAGACAAAACATATATACAACAAAATATTGATGTAACATTTGATTACTGTTTATCAAAATCATATAATTATGAAAATCATTTTGTGATTTTATCAAAAAAATATATTTTATTGTTTAGAATATATAATGTGAAATTCATTGAATGATTTGATATTAGTTTCACATGCTTTTATTAGTAAACATATTCCGAAACAAAATAATCATATTGTAATAGTACTATATATGTTAAACTTTTAGCAAAAGACGTGGTGGTCCTGGTGGGGTTGCCTTACTATCACTTAATTGTTCTTTAGTTTGTTTTATGCTAAACATTCCAATTAAATCAAGTAAACTTAGTAAAACTTAGGGAAAGAAAAAAACTAAGCGACGTTAGTCATTTAGTGGTCACTTGTCCATGTAGCCCACATATCAATTATTTCTTTTTTTTCCAAAGGTTTTTTGTTTCCCTTTCTTTTGATATTTGTGAATATATATGTGTTATCAAAAGCAACCATTCGAAAAATGTAATAATGTATAATAAGGTATATATATAATTTTCAAACCAATTTTCTGATTAATATGGTAAAATAATCACATAATTTTAAAATGTTTAGTATAAATTTTTCCACGCGATAATTCAGCCAAAATTGTTCACCTACCACTAAAGATAAAACTATTATTTTCGAAATATATTAGAAATGATGAATGGAAATGACGACAGAGAGGATAGAAAGTTAAACATGGAGGCTCCACTATAGTGAAAAGATGAATTGTGGAGAGAATGGAAAACAAAAACAGAAACGAAGAACTTTCAAACATACTTCACGTACAAGAAATATCGAAAAGATGATCCTTTCTAAATCCCCTTTCTAAATTCCCAACGTGGGATTTTTATTCCAGTATTCTAACATTTAAAAAACAAAACAAAAAAGAACAAATGAGATTGCTCTTATTTATTATTTTATTTTTTTGAAAAGGAAATGAGATTGCTCTTATTAATAAACTGATAAAGTGCGATCAAAGAAAAGAGAAGAAAATAATTCTTATTCCAAAACCTAATCGGAGAAGCCACAAGGAAATAGATAACTAAAATAGTTTTGTATAATCGAAGAAGACGCAAAGAAATAGTGATGGATCGAGAATTCCCTCAAATATTTGATACCGAAGACAAAAATTAAAATTCAACAAAATTTATTTATTATAATAGATAATATTTTTTTAAAACATATCATATTTTATATTTATTTTTTATTACATAAGTAAATAAATTATTAGCCTTTTTAAATAAATACATTTCGATTATTTATATGGTTACATATTTTCAATGTTTTTACCACATATATATATTTTGTTAAAATCACAAAAACAGACACAAATGCAATGAAATAATAAATAAGAAAACTAATATTACCCCATAAATAACTAACCAATTAAAAACTATGAAAAGTTGATGAGCCGACTTTTAGCTGATATAGAAAGAAAATAATGCGATAATTTTCCTTGTAGTCTACAGGTGTACGTAAGTTAAGTGAACGTGGAGTGGAGCTGGTAAATTAGCGGACCCAGAAATATTTGGTACCAGAGGCATAAATTTAGGCCTGGGCGTTTCGGGTATCGGTTCGATTCGGTTCGGGTATTTCGGGTTTCGGGTAGTTCGGATAGTGGCTAGAGGATCCATTTAGTACTTGACCTATTTTCGGTTCGGTTCGGTTCGGATAGTTCCGGGTTCGGTTCGGTTCGGATAGTAAATGTAGGAACCGGAAAATATCCGGAAAAAGTTCGGTTCTCATTTGGATCCGGTTCGGGTTCGGATAGTTCGGGTAGTTCGGATAATTTGGATAAAATATTGGTTATGTAAGGTAAAATGTCAAATAATTAGAATGATTTAGATAAAAAAATTGGATATTTCGGATTACTTTGGATATTTTGGATAAAACTATCCGGATAGTTTCGGATACTTTCGGGTAGTTTGGATACTTTATAATAATTTAGTTATCCTCAACTATTTTCAAATACTTTTAATAGAATTTTAAATTAAAAATATATATTTAGTGATGTTATATGTATATATAATTAATATTTTTATATATTCGGGTACCCGTTCGGTTCTCGGTTCGGTTCCGGTTCGGTTCGGTTATTTCGGATATAAAAATATAGGAACCATTCGGGTATTTGAGGGTATTGGTCCGGTTCCGGTTTCGGGTATTTCGGTTCGGTTCCGGTTCGGTTCTTCGGTTCCGGTTATTTTGCCCAGGCCTACATAAATTTATAAATTTTATTTATTATAATAAATAATATTTATAAAATACATCATATTTTAATCCATAAATAATTTATTTGTTACTACATAATTAAATAAATTATTAGTATTTTAAAACATAATCATTTATATATGTGTGTGGTAAAAATATTCAAAAATATATAACCATACACAAATGCAATAAAATAATAAATAAATAAATAAAAAACTAATTATACTCTCACATACATTAAGAGAAACCAAATAAAAACTATCAAAAGTTGTTGAGCCAACTTTTAGCTGATATAGAAAGAAAATAGTGCAATAAATTTCCTATCACAGTCTACAGCCTACAGGTGTAGTACGTATGTTGATAAAAAAAGATATAGGTGTATGTGGAGTGGAGCCAGTAAATATCAGAACAGAAGGAATCAATAATTTGTTAAATTAATGAAAATTAAAATTAAAAGGAAGGGAACGTGCGTACATCGAACCATATGGTGGCAGAGAACCAACGGGGGCATATACCAACTGATCCAATGAATAACTTGAAAAGTAGGTAACAAAACAATCTACAAGGAACAAACTCCACCAGTAGATTTGAAATCCACTGCTTGTTAACTTTAAACTAGCTTCATACCATATTGACCAATGATAGGCATGTGGCTCCTCTTCTCTAGCTTATTCTGATATCTTATCTAGAATCCTTGGTGTATACTTTTTTAATACCTTTCCTTGTATTGACATGCCTTCGTACCTGGAACCTGCATAACCACAAAACCCTTGTTCTGCCCTAAACCTCATCAGAAACCTTTGAACGTGTCTTTGACATTGATGAGTACTCACTTTTCCGTTAGCTATACTGCTTTTTTTCTTGAGTGTGCTTCCCCATTATCCCCTTGCGATACATATAGTTGCTTATCCACTTTCATAGAACTTCTTTAAGCTCCTATACGTTATCTTGAGATGAGCCTGCTTGTCATGCTGAATGCAAAATAAGTTTTGAACATTGCTGAGGTGACAATTGTGAAACCAGTACCTGTAACACTCGAAATGGCTTTTAACAGTTTTTGTTTTCTTTTGTAAACTCCATTTCATCATTTCAATCATCTTCATCTTCCCAGGTGTTGAACTTTTTGGCTTGGCCTCACTCACGGCCAGCTCTTCTCTGTTTTGTTCTGTTTTTGTCTTTACTTGTGCTGTTTGTCTTAACACAAGCTTTGGTTTATTCTCTCTTTACTCTGTTTCCTTTGATGTGATTCAAAGACATATAAAATTACACTCTTGAAGATAGAAGAGAGAACTCGTTGGATGTACTCTTTCGTCAACTCTTTTCTATTAGAACTGGATACATTCTTACAACGCCATACACACATACTTGTAGTAGTTTTACAGCTACTTAGTACAACTCAATTACTTGGACTCTAGACTAAAGAACTCTCGCCTGTCCATACCTCTACTCTAGGCACTAGATTAAGTTTACAAGCAAAGATAGACAACTTCTTTTAACCACTAACACTCTTAACCCCTATTACCAACTCTTAACCACTCTTAACTTAACTTAGGTAGCTTTTAACTAAAACTAACTACATTCTCTTATTCTTCTTGTTGTAACTTCTAGTTACACACCTCAAGTCTTCTTTGACTTCCTTTCTCCTTGTGCATTACGTTTCTTCTTCTTCCTCTGTTTCTTGTGCTTTAAGCTTCTTTTTCTTCTTTCTTCTTTGTTCTTCTTCTTTTGCATAATTTAATTAAGGTTCAATATCAAGTTGAGATTCTCAACAACAGCTCAATACTCCATAATCCCACTTGATACTTTCAAGCTTAGTGTAACTAATGACTTCACCAAGTTAAGCTCTTGCATCATGTTGTTCTCTGATTTTAAAAACTCACTTCTTATGTATCATCATCACTGCAGTACACACGCTGACACATATGTCTCTTCACTTGTCTTTCCCACAAGTGACTTTCTGTATGGCTCTTTTTATAAATCTCATTATGATGCACCTTTGTCCTGTTAAACGTTCTGTCTTTTTGTTTTCTGAGCACACTGAACAGTGAATTATAAGACTCCCTTTTAGTTATTGCTCTTAAGTGACCAGATTGCTAACCAAATTAACTGAAATAATCATGGCATCTTCTAAATAAAAAAGCCCCTTCATGTGGAACTAAATCATATACTGAGGATGCATCATTCATTATATAATCTCAGTAGCTCCACCTTGAACAAGGAATCATTTAGAATTTCACTATTTTCTAAGTTCATTCCCTCAGATTTTTCTTTCTTGCGTGAGGCTTAGTAGTAATCTTGCTGCCCAAATATCTTTAACCTGTCTTATTACCAACAGATTTATGAACCTTGAAACCATAACCGATATTCAAACACATACTGACATACCAATCAAACTTCTAAGGCGTCCCCTTCGGCCTTCCCCTAGACCTGAGATTCACATGAGCCACCAAAAATCATTCTCTCAACCATTCTAGAGCCACACTGCATCTAACTCAAACAAGCATATTTGACCATTAGAGAAAATGATACAAGATCTGAACCTTGGGCATTGTTTTGGAAACATAGTCTGCAATCCATGTGATCTAACCAGATCCCAATCTTTGAACAATGCATAACATGAACGACCAGAAACAAAACCATGCAACTATCACTAAAGTACCTCTGTGACTGCGAATATATTTGATGAGTGTTTGATGTTGGAAACACGGTTCTGAGACAGAGAACTTTAGTCTCTAAACTAAAACCTCTATCATCTCAATAACCCCAAACTGGTTTGGGCCAAGAATAAGTCTCTTGTTGATCGTTCTTTCTTTAGTTTCTAAAGCCTTCTATGTATGAAAACAGAAGAAGAAGGCTTTGGTTGGCAAGTGTGGCACGCCAATGGAACAACGTGCCCAGGGGCGGAGGCAGCTGTGTGAGAGGGGGTCACTTGACCCCTATATATTTTTGTTGAAAATAAATTTACTTGTATTTTGAAAAAAAAAAGATCTGGTAGATTAAGTGTTCTAAAATTTGTATTCTGACCCTTCTAGTATTTTCTCAAATGTTACTTGACCCCATGATTATTTAAAATCCATACGGTTTTTAGCTGGGTCAAAGTCCATTATCTAACTAAACAGCATCTAATATTTATTTTTATTCATTTATCTTAACTGTTCATGTTTATTTTACCGCAGTCCAACTGTTTTATTACCGATAAAAATAATTTAACTACAAATTATTTTACAAATACATTTTTCCTTTCAATCTTCATAAAATTTTAATTTTAACCATTTTAAAAGCACAAATTTAATCTGAAAATAATTTTAGACATTAATTTATATTTTTGATGATTAAGAATACTAACTGCTTTGTATGTTAATATTTGGATATATATATAGTTGAATTATATTAGTATGTTCAAAAATTATATTTCTTAAATGCATTATTATAATAAGCTTAAAAAAATTTTACATGTAATTAATATGGTGAGTTTCAACCATTAACATATATACTATTTCATGTTATTTACTCAGAGTATAACAATTTATCAGAAATATATGTTTACAAATTTCTAACCATAATTTGATTATGATATTTAGATCTATTGGACCAAAACATAAATAATACATCTTAGTAATAGTAGTTCTAACATATTTTAGCTCATTGAAGATATTTTGATTTAAGTTATTTAAATTATTTTAAATCATTTGAGAAAATAGTTTGATATAAAGAAAATATTTCTATTACTTTTAATATATATATTATGTTATTTAAGATTATTTTAACAGGAAAATTATTTTTAATATTAAATTTTTTTTTGACTGTTTACTTTAATAATTATTTATTTCATTATATATTTTTATCTAGAAAGAATGTAAAGAAAAATATAAGCAATTTTTTAAAAAAATAATGGAAAAATTGAGGAAATATATGTAAAATATTAAGTTAAAATTCAGAGATATTTTTAATGTAATTTTATAAAAAAATAGTGTAAATAAATTTAAAATTTAATAAATTATGACAAAAATAAATATTGCATCTTAGTAATAAAAACTTATTTTAGAAAATAGTATAGTAAATATATTTTGGTTTATGTTATTAAAATTATTTTAAGACATTTGAGTCACGAGAAAGATAAAAACTTTTTTCAATTATGGTTTACAGTTTCTCATTATAACCTATCTGCTTTTGTCTCTTTTTCTGTCTTTTTCCGTCCAATATGTGAACAGTCTAGGTTGTCGATCGCCATATTTGTTCGGTATACCTAAGTATCATAATCAATTTTATGGTTAGACATTGGCATACATAAATTTCTGATATATTCTAAGTAACATGATATTGTATAATTCGATAACTTACCTGCCAACCCGTCTCAAGCGTGTTGCGGTCCTTGTTTTCGTAAGTTCCGGACGTCACTACAAGAAAACAGCGATATTCTGACGGACATTCCGACGGAAAATGAAATCCTCGGAATATACCGAGGAATTTCCGAGGAAATTCCGAGGAAACACAAAATTGGGTTTCCTCGGAATTTCCTCGGAATATACCGACGGAATTCCGAGGAAACTACAGTCCGTCGGAATATTCCGAGGAAATTCCGAGGAAAACTCTGTTCCTCGGAAAAAACCGATGAATTCCGAGGAAATATTATAGCCGTTGGAGAGCCGTTGGGGGATTTTACAAAATTCCGAGAAAATTCCGACGAACTAGTTTTGTCCGTCGGAATTCCGTCAGAATTTCCTCGGTATGTCGGCAGGATTTAAACTATAAATACAAGCACTCCTCTTCCTCTTCATTCACTTCATATCTTCATCCTCCCTCTTACTCTATTTACACACGAATTTGATTCATAAAAAATATGTCTTCTTCAAATTATTTTCGTTCTTGGATCGATCGACCTCATTTGGATCCGAACACGAGATTGCTTACGGAAGAATACCAACGAGGTATAACTGAATTCATGGGGTTAGTTCACCGACAACCGGAAGCAAAAACAGGTATGTTAAGATGTCCTTGCTCTAATTGTAAAAATAGAAAGGTTATTAAAGAGTGGGATGTTTGGACTCATCTATATTTGAGTGGGTTTACACGAAGTTACAAAATTTGGTATCATCATGGGGAAACTGATTATGAACATGGTAGTACTAGTGAACCTCAGCCAGCGGTTAGATTAGAAGAACCAATTAGAACGGATGTAGATTATGGTGTAGGTACTGAGCAGATGGTAAATGATCATTTTAGAGGGGAAGATTTACCCAATGCAGAAGCTAGGAGATTTTATGATATGTTGGATGCTGGAAAGCAACCATTGTACGAAGGTTGCAGAGATGGTCATTCAGCTTTATCATCTGCTACAAGATTGATGGGCATTAAAACAGATTATAATTTGGCTGAAGACTGTGTGGATGCGATTGCTGATTTTGTAAAAGGTATTCTACCCGAGGATAATGTAGCTCCTGGTTCATACTACGAGGTTCAGAAACTCGTAGCTGGTCTTGGTTTATCGTATCAGGTAATAGATGTATGCAGCGACAACTGCATGATTTATTGGAGGGTGGATGAACAGCGGGTTACATGCAAATTTTGTGGAAAGCCTCGTTATAAAGATACAATTGGAAGAGTTCCAGTGCCATATAAAAGGATGTGGTATTTACCTTTGACGGAAAGGTTGCAGAGGTTGTATCTGTCTGAACGCACAGCGCAACCAATGAGATGGCATGCGGAGCACTCAACAGATGGTGAGATCAGACATCCTTCAGATGCAAAAGCGTGGAAGCATTTCCAATCAAAGTATCCCGACTTTGCGTATGAGAGAAGAAATGTCTACCTTGGATTATGTACTGATGGTTTCAGTCCGTTTGGCAAGAGTGGAAGACAGTATTCTCTATGGCCCGTCATTCTTACACCATACAACCTCCCCCCAAACTTGTGCTTGCGACGAGAGTTTTTGTTTCTCTCGATTCTCGTTCCCGGACCAGAGCATCCTAAGAGATCACTTGATGTGTTTCTTCAGCCACTAATATATGAGTTGCAACAACTATGGGCTCAAGGTGCTGAAACATACGATGTTTCGTGTAAAGAAAACTTTCAAATGCGGGCAGTACTAATGTGGACAATAAGTGATTTTCCAGCATATGGTATGTTGTCTGGATGGACAACGCATGGAAGGCTATCATGTCCATATTGTCAAGATAACACTGATGCTTTCCAACTAAAGCACGGAAGGAAAACGTGTTGGTTTGACTGTCACAGGAGATTCCTACCACCTGATCATCCATATCGTAGGAGTAGGAATTTGTTTACGAAGAACAAGAGGGTGTTTGACAGTCCACCTCCGGAAATTTGTGGGAAAGATTTGAAGATACAACTAAGAGATTTTGGTGCAGAAAGGACGCCAGAAGTCGGTGGACATGAGCGTTTTCCGGTAGATGCTGTTGGAGAACTACATAACTGGCACAAAAAAAGTATTTTCTGGGATCTGCCATACTGGGAGGATCATCTGCTAAGGCATAATTTAGATGTCATGCATATTGAGAAGAACTTTTTTGACAATCTCATGAACACGATCCTTAATGTTCAAGGTAAAACAAAGGATAATTTGAAGTCAAGACTGGATTTAGTCGATATATGTGCTCGTTCAGAACTTCATGTTGATGAGAATGGTAGGGCTCCTTTTCCCATATACCGACTTGATGCAGCGGGAAAAGATGCGTTCTTTGATTGGATTTCAAACGATGTGGAATTTCCAGACGGTTACGCATCAAATTTGCGTAACTGTATCGACAGAAAGGAAGGAAAGTTTACTGGCTTGAAAAGCCACGATTGCCATGTAATGATGCAGCGCCTCCTTCCGTTCGCCTTCAAGGAAATATTACCACGAAATGTTCATGAAGCAATTGCAGGGATAAGTGGTTTCTTCCGCGATTTATGCACGAGATCAGTGACTCTTGAAGGTATTGAAAATTTGAAGACTAACATAGCCGTGATTCAGTGCAACCTTGAGAAGATATTTCCTCCCTCATTTTTTGATGTTATGGAGCATCTTGTTATTCACCTGGCAAGAGAATTGGAACTTGGTGGTCCTGTGCAGTATAGATGGATGTATCTGTATGAGCGGTATATGTTCCATTTGAAGAAGATGGTGAAAAATTTAAGTAGGGTGGAAGGTTCTATAGTCGCACAGATGATCAATGAAGAAACTTCAAACTTTGCCGAGTACTACTTTCCAGCAGAAGTTCAGACCAAAAACAGAAGACCTGCTCGGCATGATGATAGAGGCGAACGGGCAACATATCATGTTACGGTTCCAGACATTTTCACAGACGTTGGACGACTTAGCGGAAAACCAAAGGACCGTCGACTTACTGAGCAGGAGCGCAGTCATTTGCAAACATATTTGCTCACCAACTGCGAAGACGTTCTTCAATATGAGAGGTAAATAAATGAGCTTACAAATTTTTATTTTAACAAGTTGAAATTTAAATCTTAATTAATTACATTATTGTCATCATATACAGGATTTTCATGGCAGAAAAGCGGTTCGAGTATAGATACGCCACAGAGGACGAACTAGAAGAAATGAAGCAGAGAGAATTTACTGGATGGATGTTTACTTATGTGAGTGCTTTAAACAAATTAAAATATATTTTATCACATATTTATACTAATTCACATTTATTGATATAATATATATATATATGTGCTATTAATAGGTGTCTGCTGGTTTGGCCAGAGGTGAAACATTTGACGATTGGATACGTGAGATGGTCGTTGGACCAAACTTTGTTGTGAAGTCATATCCGAGATTTTGTACTCGAGGATATGCATTCACAACTCAGAAGAGGAGACGTTCGAGTACGACTTATGATGCTGGCGTTTGTTCTGCATCAGGAGATGATGTATACTACGGACACATACATGAGATTTTGGAAATCAAGTATTTGGGCATGGTTGGATTGCGCTGTACTGTTTTCTATTGTGATTGGCACGACAACACCCCAGATCGAGGTGTGAGAACAGATGCATTTGGTGTTATATCAGTAAATTCGAGGCGAAAGCTGCAATATTATGATCCTTTCATTCTTGCTTCCCAGGCCGATCAGGTAATTAAATGTTAATTATTCAGAATGATTCATCATCATGTGTATTAATTTATAATTTTTCTAAATGTTACAGGTTTGTTATATCAAGTACCCCCGGGTAAGGAACAGAGATGATCCATGGGTTACTGTTACAAGACTCAACCCGAGAGGCCGAGTTCAGGGAAGTTCTGAGCTGGAAGACCCACTACAACCAAGCACATCCGGCAACTGTAGTGCAGCAGAAGATTTAGCTGGAGTTGGCCTTGTAGTCGATTTAACCGACTTTGGAGAGGAAGCCGTCGTTCACGTAGAGGATGAACCAGTAATTGGAGAGTTTCACCAAGATCCAGATTCAGATTCATCTGGTGATGATGACTCGGAAACAGACTACCATTGAACTTATTTTTTTTTTTTTTTAAGAAATACCGAGGAAATTCCGAGGAACACTTGATATAACCTCTTTCCTTGGATAATAGTTATTTGGTTTATCTAGCAAGGCAAAGCTGAATACGAATTAAAAGCTACACAAAACACAACCAAATAAAACAAAGAAACCATGTAAAAGAAATACGAACTCATAATTAAGAAACCTAAAAAAAAACTCAGTTCAAAATTAACAGAAAATAAGACCATAAAACGTTAGAATAGAAAAGAAAATAAAATAGCCGGTGATAGCTCCTACTCCTCGTCTCCTGCTCCAGATGTTCCTGCATCGTTGGGTCTCTTGGACCTCTTTCTTACCATGTGTGTACCACTCGAACCCGAACCAGAGCTGGATGGAGAGTTGTCCCGATGAACTACATCATCCTTTTGGCAACGACACGGCCTGATACGTGAAATGGCAGCCCAGATCTTGTGTAGCATGTCGTTGTTTGTCTTTATGCTCTGATCTCTCCAATGTTGTTGCTGGCGCGAAGTGGCGTTCGGTGGAAGCTCTTGCAGCTTGTACTGGCTGGAGTCTGATGGGAGTAGCTGATGGGGTTGTGAATCATCTGGAATGGCTTGTGCAGCCTCATCTTGTCCTTCTTCATCAACCACGCCCTTGCCTTTGGTCTGATATTTTGGCGTGAAGAAGGATGGCTTGTCTACTAGTGCGGTAGCAGGGGGTAGAAACTCAACTGCAGCCTCTGAAAGTAGAGCAGTCAGGCCGATCTGAGGCAGGTGGCAGTAGAGTGTTTTCTTCGCTCGGTCCTGGAATACGTAGACGTAAGGACCATCCCGATCGATCCTCGAGTGGGGACCAGCTATGAACTCCTTACTTACTAGAGAAATGACATCCAGGTAGTTCCAAGCAATGTTGTTCGATCTGTCCAGTGCTACCTGGTGGTTCTCACAGTCTACACCCACATGTCTAAGGATCCGAGTAATCACTGCACCAAATCCACATGCATTGCTCTTGGATTTGGTTACTTTCCCCTTGTATCCTGCTAAGTTTGCGGCCAGCACCGCTCCCATGTTGAAGGCAGTAGCAGGTGGGAATGTAGAGTTTCCAAATGCCGGTAGCAAATGCCTCACACCTTGGTACAGGAGGCACAACTCCCATTGCGTGACTGATGCGGCTGTGGTTGTCCCGTATAGCAATGAGCCAATGAGGCGTGTCGCATATCTCAGTACTGGGCTCCGGATAAGTGACTCCTTTG
Organism: Brassica napus; assembly: GCF_020379485.1. Taxonomy (NCBI): domain Eukaryota; kingdom Viridiplantae; phylum Streptophyta; class Magnoliopsida; order Brassicales; family Brassicaceae; genus Brassica; species Brassica napus. The sequence goes on along the minus strand of NC_063448.1, from coordinate 4,482,621 downwards.
CCTGAGAAGATCTATAAACCCCTGTGCCAATCGTTTCCCAGAAGTTCAACAGCTCTGAAGTCCAATAAAGACCATATGTCCTCTCCCCCGCACTCAATCCAAATAGTCCGCAGAGGTCTGTGAAAGATACCTCATAGTATACTTTCTGCACTACGAATGCCAGAAAACCTTCCTGATGGCTATCATCGGGACGGGTGACGTATGCGGATGCTATGAACTGGCGTACCAACTCCGGATAAGTGGGTTCCTTGAGGTTGCATAGTTGGCCTAGACCCATGTTCTGGAACAGTCCTTCAATGTCTGCTTTGATTCCCAATATTGTCATCGTCTCAGGACATGCTAGTTGTGTAGCCGGAACGGCTACCTTCTTCATGTTGTTGTAGTGGGTGGTATCAGACTTATCCCACTTCTTTGGCCTTTGCTTCTCCAGCTGTGACGAACCCGCTTCTTGTGTGTTTTTCTTTGCTGATGTTTTCGTGCGCTTCATTCTCTACAAAATAGAATCATTGCTCTCAACATGGTTATAATCAATTAAGAAGGCAAAGCTGAACATGAAAATGAAAAGCAAAATCGAGTTGTGATAAAAAAAAACGAAATTGAAAAAAATTCTCTATCCCTAAATCATCTCAAATCATGTTCCAAACTCGTTGATCACAGACAATTGTGTTCTATTCCATGTTTAAACATCTGTTTCATGCATATTTGATCAAGGAATCAACACGGAAATAAGAAATTCACAAAACCCAAAAAATTGCTCAAGAACACGATTTCAGAATGTGGAGATTCGCGGAGTATACCTGTCTTAGGGTGAAGACGAGTGTAGGAATCAGGTAGAGCTCGAAAAATCAAGTGGAATAGAGCCCAAAATTGTTCAAATCGGATGATTATAGAGAGAGAAAGGGGGGGCGAATTATAGGGGAAATCGGAGGGGATGAGAGTTCTAAGGTTTAGATCCAAAAAAGGTCGGGTTTTGCCTTATAATTCTGTTTTCCGAACACGCATCGATCGATGCGTTTTGTTTCTATAACGCATCGATCGATCACATTCTTACGGCCCGGGCCATCTTGGTAATCGATCGATGCGTTTTTGTTCTATAACGCATCGATCGATGCGTTTTTAAAAAACATACAAGATTTTCCGAGGAAATTCCGAGGAACAATTCAGATTGTCGATCGATCGATGGGATACTCTCATCGATCGATCACAATCTTACGGCCCGGTCCATCCTAGTAATCGATCGATGCGTTTGTGTTCTATAACGCATCGATCGATGCATTTTTAAAAAAACATACAAGATTTTCCGACGAAATTCCGAGGAACAATTCAGATTGTCGATAGATCGATGGGTTACTCTCATCGATCGATCACAATCTTACGGCCCCGTAAATCCTAGTAATCGATCGATGCGTTTTTGTTCTATAACGCATCGATCGATGCATTTTTAAAAAAACATACAAGATTTTCCGATGAAATTCCGAGGAACAATTCAGATTGTCGATAGATCGATGGGTTAATCTCATCGATCGATCACAATCTTACGGCCCGGTCCATCCTAGTAATCGATCGATGCGTTTTTGTTCTATAACGCATCGATCGATGCATTTTTAAAAAAACATACAAGATTTTCCGAGGAAATTCCGAGGAACAATTCAGATTGTCGATAGATCGATGGGATACTCTCATCGATCGATCACAATCTTACGGCCCGGGCCATCTTAGTAATCGATCGATTTGTTTTTGTTCAAAAACGCATCGATCGATGCGTTTTTTAAAAAAAAATTACGTTTTGAAACCCCAAACACTAGTTCGTCGGAATTTCCTCGGAATATTCCGAGGAAATTTCGAGGAAGAAGAGGGTTTCGTCGGAGTTCCCTCGGAATAATCCGAGGAAATTCCGAGGAAATAGGGTTTTTAAACCGAAAACAACGTTTTGCCGTTTGAATAACACCTATATAACCCTTATTAAGTGTCTTACGTTCATTATGAAGTCAAAAATTTGTTCCTTACCGTATAATTAACACTTTTCCGATTGTATGAACGAAATCTCGCAACATAAGAGAAACACTTATACCTTTTAACGAACGGTAAAGGGAATACTTTCAATTAGTTTTGAAATTTGTTATTTCATGGTTTATGCTCATGTATACAAAGAATCCTCAATGGTATGCATTACAATTGTATAAGAAATGAAATACGGCAAAAAAAATTGATGTTTTGAAACCCCAAACACTAGTTCCTCGGTATTTCCTCGGAATATTCCGAGGAAATTCCGACGGATATTTTACTATCTGTCGGAATTTCCTCGGAATATTTTCATTTTACCGGGCAAATATTTCGCGAAAATTGAAATTAGAATTCCGACGGAATTCCGACGGATAATGTCCGTCGGACCCTAGGTTTTATAACCACGAGCCCCTTCTTCTTCCCCATTTCTCTCTTCTTCCTCTGCGCGACTCCTCTCTTTCTCTCCGGCGATTTCCCCCTGAAATCCGACGATATCTCCGGCGATCTCCCTCTTCTCTTACACAAATCATGTAAGGACCCTATCCCACTCTCTTAGGTTCTATTTGTTAGGTTTTTGTGTAGTTTTGATAGATTTTTGTTAGGGTGATTGGTTAGGATTGTGATTTGGTTGTATAATAGGTTTAGAATTGTGATTTGGTTGAATAATTTGTTTTGTTGAATTGATTTAGAATTTTTTTATAATTTTTTTATTTTTTGTATTTATAAAATCAATTTTTGTATATAAAATCGATTTTTGTATTTTACAAAACGATTTTTCTATATAAATTCGATTTTTTGGATTTTACAAAAAAAAATTTCTATATAAATTCGATTTTTTGGATTTTACAAAACATTTTAATTATTAAACAATTTTTATTTATTAAAACTATTTTTGTTTATTAGAACTATTTTTATATATTTATTAAAAAAATTTAATATATATAAATCTTTTTCTGTGATTAAATTATTTGGGATTTTTTTTTATTAAAAAAAAATTAATTTATATATTTCTGTATTTATTAAATATATATTTTTTAATTTACAGGTCTCATGATGATCAGACCCGGCCTCGACAGCGTCGTGGTCGTGGTGGTACGGGGAGCCAGTCTCGGGATTCCAGCCATTTTCAGGATTCCCCTTCGCCCCACAGCTCCAACCATACATCTCCCTCTGCTGCACCCGCTCATGCTCCTCTCGCTCCCGCTGCTGCATCCGCTCCTGTTCCTCCGGGTCCTCCGGGAGTGATGAGGGTTGCGGAGTTGGTTCAACAGCCCGGTCGTGACCATCTTCCGTATCTCACTCCGTATCCACATGGACGGGGTCAAACATGGTAATTAAACATTTTTTTTTCTTTAAATTTGGATTCATTATTAACCGTTTGTTCTTTTAATAAGGTTCAACCGATCCGGGAACGGGATCAGCGCATGGATCAACCGTATGATGTACTCGGCCCTCGACAGTGGACATCCGACTTTCACTCACTTCCCAACCGACAAGCAGGTTCTGTGGTTTCGTCAGTTTGCGGTAAGTATTCTAATTTTTTACTTATATTTTTAATCTTTAATATAAATTTTCTACTAATTGTGTTTTTTTTTCAGCAAGAGTTCAACTGGAATTCCGATGAGACGCTCTTTATCTATCACCACTTCGTCCATAAAGTAATGGACAACTATGGGAAGCAGATCCACGAGTGGAAGAAGAAGTGGGAAATCAATAAGGTTCGATTTAATTTATTAAACAATTTTTTAATTTATTAAACTATTTTTTAATTTATTAAACTTTTTCTTTTTTTTTTAATTAAAAGGTCCCAAAGTCGATGAACGATACGGTCTGGAAGGAGTTGTGTGCGCATTGGGATAAGGAGGAGACGAAAGAAACTTCTTCCACCAACTCCACCAACCGCAGGAGCGACCGTAAAGGGAAGGGCATCTACAAGCATAACTTGGGTGCTCAATCTATTGCCACTCTCGGAGATCGCATGGTAAGTTCAACCGCTTTTTCTTCAATTATTTGAGTTTCAGAATTTAAATTTATTGTGCATTTCTTCTAATTTCTAATGTTTCTTTAATTTTATGTTTTTTTTCAAGGCGGAAGAAAATGATGGCGAGCCGGTCGATGATCTCGCCCTAATGAGGAGGGCGTATACCAACAAGAAGACCGGCCAGATTGATGACGGTCTTGTGAGGGACGTGGTCGACCTGGTCCAAACTCAGGTGGTAGACGAAGTGTCTCAGCTTCAAACCGAGGATGACGCTTCGACGGCTTCGACCAACTTGTCCCGGTTTCGAATCAACGAAATCGTTGAATCCGTAAGTTTTTTTTTTTTAAGTTCAATTCATTTATTTCTTGGTTTAAATTTCTAAATTTGGCTTTTTTCTATTCAGTCGGTTCCAAAGAAGAAGGGACGTTTGTTCGGTTTGGGTCGTCGCACCCGGTCGGTTCCTCCTTCTTCTGCACCACCGCCCTTTGTTGATCCAGAAGTACTTACGGCTCAGTTGAAGGACAAAGATGATCGAATATCTTTGTTGGAGACCCAGATGGCGGCTCAACAGGCGGGCTATGAGGCACAGAGGAGGCTGAACCAGCAAATGATGGAGATGATGCAGAGGATGTACCCGAACGAGGTGTTCCCGGACGTGCCAGACCCGTAGTTTTTTTTTCCCCAATCTCGGAATGTTTTATTTTTATTTGTGAAACTTTGAATATTAATTAGTATGATTTCAATTTTACTTTTAATTTCATATTTTCGAATTTAAATTTCAGAAATTTTATTTTTTCAAAAAAATTAATATTTTTTACATTTCGAGGAAATTAATTATATTTTTCACTACATCGATCGATGCGTTTTTGAACAAAAACGCATCGATCGATCCGTTTTTTTTTAAAAACATAGCGAGGGACATTTCCCTCGGAATTTTCCGAGGGACAACTCCCTCGGAAAATTCCGAGGAACGGATCCCTCGGAATATACCGAGGGAACAGTTCCTCGGAATAAACCGAGGAAAAAGTCCGTCGGTATACTCCTATCGATCGATGTATATATGTCCAAACACGCATCGATCGATGAACTTCCGAGGAATTATCCCGACGAAGTTCTACCTCGGTATATTCCGAGGACTTTTCCGACAAACAAGGATCCTCGGAATTTCCTCGGAAATTTATTTCCTCGGAATTCCGTCGGAAAATTCCGAGGGATTTCAGAGGAAAAAAGAAATTCCGAGGAATTATTTCCGACGACGTATTTCGTCGGAATTGCGTCGGAATAACGATATTCCGACGAAATTCCGACGATTTTTTCCCTCAGAATCCTTGATGTTTTCTTGTAGTGCGTGACCCATACTTGTGCCAAACTGAAGTCATCCCCTGACTCCACGACTGGGTTCCAGACGTTTAGCGTGGCTTTTGTTCCATAGATGGGTAGATCTTCCACGTACCCTATAGCATACTGTTTTTCACCAAAGTACACTCAGTTATTCATGTTGGGAATAATAAATTGTTCGAATGTACATAGTGCACAGATAGACCAAACCTAATATATGTTAAACTAATCACTCTATTCTAACCGAATGAAAGAAACTTGCCTGATGCCCTCTGGTAGCTCTGTCTGCGGCGTCAGAAATCAGGGGACCTTATTTCCCCTGTGAAAGTTCAGCTTCAGCTCCCATGAGGGCACGCTGTTCCATTGCCATGCCAGACTTGCCAGCCAAACCCTCCTTCTCCTGCTTTCATCATGTCGCTAGGGTAATCATGTAAAGACAACAAAAAGGGAGTTAAAAATGAAAAGATGTTGATCGTATATGGAACGATATAGAGATTGATGAAAGAATGATAAACAAGACATTTGTTCCTAGCCCAAACCAGTTTGGGGTTATTGAGATGATATATGTTTTAGTTCTGGGTTAGAGACAAAAATTCTATGTATCCGAATCGTGTTACCAACTTCAAACACTCATCAAATCATTAAACGGTGTGGTTTTGGTGAAGTCATTAGTTAAACTAAGGTTTGGAAGTATCAAGAGGGATTGCGGAGTATTGAGCTGTGAAGATGAATACAATAAGTGTTGATCATGTTTAATGATTAAATAGCTTTGTATTCGTTGGAATATCTAAGTGTGAGAATGTTGGAACAAGGAACAACGAGACTTCATTGGAATGGAGGATTTGGAGAAAAGATATTTCAAGCTTAAAAAAAAGAATGTTGGATAAGCCTGAAATAGCTTGTGATGCAAGTTACCTAATCCTATTATGTTATGATTATCTATAAGGATTAGGAAATATCTAAGTGTGTGATTCCTAATGAGTTTAGGATAAATAAAGTGTTATATAAAGAGATACCAATGTGTGGAACTTGTGAACTTTAGTTTTGAGATTATTTTCTAAAGCAATAAGAGTTGAGTTCTTATTAACATTGTGTGTGTGATCTCGACTTGATATCGAGTGTGTGTGAACTTATCTTGAGACAATAGTTAAGAGTTGGTAATATTGGGTAAGACTGCTAGTGTTTAAAAGAGTTGTTTATCTTTGCTTGTAAACTTAAGCTAGTGCCTAAAGTAGAGGTATGGACACGTGAGTTGTTAAGTCTAGAGTCCAAGTAATTGAGTTGTAGTAAGTATCCGTAAAACTACTACTATAAGTGTGACAACTCATCCTGCGGATCCAGGTTCATAGCTTTGCAGGGCACCGATCTTAACCCTTCACCGTGGGAGGAAATGCTTTCATATCCACCGGTAGGTTATTGAGGCCAGAACAAAACAGAGAAGAGTTGTCACCAATATATATATATAACATACATAAGTATAAACTTCTGAGGAGTCGTGTTTGAAAATCTCATTTCCACCTATGAGATAAAAAAACTGTAAAGACATCCGTCAACTTACTATTTACTATTTGGAAATATACTAAACTCAATATCATATCATAGTCTGAATACAAATATCGACATCATTCAAATCGAAATCGACCTAGCCCATCCCATCAACTTGAGAAAATATATATTCTTCTTTGTAAGAAACATATATACTTGTTTAAACCAAAATATTTAATTTACTTTGTTTTGGAATTTAAATGCTAGGTTTTCTGGAACACAAGATGTTGGGTTGTATATAATTTGTAAAGTGTTTTTAGCATGCTTTTATTTACATTGTTTTGAAATTTGAATACTAGTTTGTATATTACTATATTGTATAGCTGACCTGATTAGTGACTTTTATTGCTAGTTATACTGCAATGAATATATTTTAGCATTCTTTAGGGTTCCAAAAAGTCAGAAATGTTAAATTACACTAATAATCTAATCTATTAAAAAAGTACAAAATAAAAATACTCCATAGTTTTGTAAGTTATTTACACTTCAATACCACTGATATATTTAATAATCATATTTTTAAGTTTCATTTGTATTTTACGGATTAATAAATATATCTTATAAATCTATTTTGAACTGAAAAAATGTCTAAAGCTTAAAATCAACTCCACAAAATATTCTTAATATCAAAGACATTCCAAATTTACGGTATCCCTAATTTATTGCTATCAAATTAAGTTAATTAACTAAAAAGAAATCAATCTTTGGTATACAATCTATATTCTTGATAACAACGAGTTTCTTTTCATATATATACTATCACATATATAAAATAATGTCAATTTTTTTAATTAAAATTGTTAATAGAATATTTGAAACATGAATGTTCCTTTTACAAACTACTTCATAGTAGAAAATTAAATGTTCTGTTACAAAATCATAATATAAAATCTTAACTAACCAAATATGATATAATCTAAAATATTTTAAATTAATGTGGAATATTTTATAAATTAAATATGCTTTAAATTAATGTGAAATATTTTGTCTTAAAAACATCAAATACCTAACTATTTATTCCTAAGAACTAAAAATGTTTAAAACACATGTAAATAATTAATTAACATACCAACTGAAACATTATTATGTAAAAATGTTTATAAATATGTATTTTTACGCATATTTACATTATTGATTCTATTGGAAAGAAAATATAAGAAGACAAATATATATATATATATATATATATATATAATTGGTTAATATTATTGCTGTTGAAAACACAATAAAATTATTGTCGATCTCTCTTATCAAATTGTGTGTTTAAAAAGTATATATTAAACAATGATTTAATATTGGTAAATTTTTAATACATATTATATTCAATTTATAAAATAAATTTTGAAAAATATAAAAGTTAAAAAAAAAATATCTGCATAGACTTGCGGGTCTAAACGATGTGATTTTATGTCACCATCTTCATTTTTTCTATTGATCTTCAAAGTTCCTAGAAACAAAGATAAAACTTTGATTTTATATGCGACACGTTGATCAAACTTATGGATTTTTTGTTCAACCCTCGATTTTAAGTTGACATCATGAAGATTTGATCCATCATTCGTTGGCCCATATCGTTTGAAAAATCAATTCACAAATCAATCTTTAGATTTCGCAATTGTTTTTATTTATTAAATAATGGGCATATCGATTGTAAAATCTGATTTCACGCGTTATTGGACATTTTCTTTCTGCTTGGTTGTATCAGTTGTTGCGGTGGCTCTACTAGGAGGATGTCACGCTATTGAGTTTGGTTCAATTTTGAACAATTAAGGTTTTACATTATCTTAAAGATGTTATAAACAATGTGGATTGCCATTAACCAAGACAAGAAGAGATGGCCTATCAGGCCACGACCAGGCCCAACCACAGCCGTGTCCAAGAAGAGAAAGAAAGAGCCGACTACAGGAGAGAGAGAGGCGGCTTAGAGAGAAAAGGAAACCATATTTCCTTTTTCCTATTAGATGTTATCTTTCCTTTTATGTATTTAGTAGATTTCCTATTTCATGTAGGATTAGGATAAGTACTCTTTCCATTTATCTCTATCTTGTAATCCTTATATAAGGAACTCCTTTTTGATGATTAATAATACACACGAAATATTCAGTCTCAAACCCTTCGTTTACAACACGTTATCAGCACGATAGACTCCAAAACCTTGAGACAAAACCTAACCTAAAATCCGTCACACATAAACCTTAATCCAGGCGCAACTTAAAATCGATCTATCTCTCAAACCCTGAGGAACCAGACGACGAGCCACATATCAAATTGCAGCTCTGGACGAGATGAATCTATCAGCGAAAACCGTTCGTCAATCCGATCTCAGATGCGCCCACACTCGCAGAAACAATAGACGGCGCCGCCTTGGTCTTTTGGAACCCTAATCCCGAAGAACCCTAATTCGTTCTTGATTCCGTTCAAGCAAGCATTACCGTCTCAGCTTCATCCCGATCTCAGCTCAGACGAACCCTTGAACTCAATCCCGTCTCGCGTTCCCGTATCTGCCTCAGCTCGATCTGACGATCAGCCTCAACCCGTTCGCGAGAGACAACCAAGGCGATCGCGACCTAACAAACCTAACCCGATCGCATCCTCTCAGCTCGCGATCCCGAAGCAGCCAGCTCGCGTCCGTTCGAGGTTCATCTTGGTGGTCCGGTTTCTACAATCTGCAAAACAAAGGTAATCCTAATTCTGAGAACATGAATTGAACATGGTTGTTTTGTAAAGATTGAAACCCTAAAATCAGAACTCTAAAGATGAAAGCCATAGTGAAAATAGATCAAACCCTAAAGAGTAAATTGGAGCTCGAATAAGTCCGATCCCCTAAACCATAATTCGAGATTAATCCATTGATCAATTAAAATCAAAGTCTTAATGATTTTGAATCTCAAATCAAATCCCCTTGATCAAAGATCAAAGTTTTTCGAAATCCCCTAAAACCCTAATTAGAAAATCGGTTTTAAATTTGATTTGAAACTTGAGTGTTTTTGATTGATCACCTAGAGCTGTGATTAGGATTGTTTCAAAACTTGAATCTGAATCTTGTTTAAACTGAAACCCTAATTTCGAAGATAAAGATCCTAAGGCCTTGAAACCCTTAATCGGTCATTTGAATGTTTTAAAACCCTAATCTCGATTTTAAAATTCTAAAGGCCTTGAAACCTTAATCTTATTTTGCTAAATCGATTTCTACTAAAGTTTAAATTAAAACCCTATATTTTATAAAGTAGAATCCAATTGATTAAGGTTGCTTGCATAAATGAGAGTTAGGTTGCTAGATTACTTGATACTAAAATCTAGTTAAATATTACCAAACCTTGAAATTAGTAAACCTAATAGAGATGCAACTATGCAATAGGATTAAATACATTTAGATTAATAATCCCCTATTGTATATAGCAGTATGGCCTAATACATTGTACACACTTGCGGCCTTGTGCCCTTGATTGATTAAAAGCCGTGTGGCTTAGTGTACATCTAAGAGGCCGTGTTGCCTAGCATCCGGATAGTCATATGAACCAGACTGCATCATGATCCGATCCTTAAGATCGTTGTATCACATAATAATCGTGAAAGTCTAAGGCAAAACCGTATGGCCATATATCCGGATTGATATATAAACCGGATTGTATCATGAACCAATCTCTAGGATTGTTGTATCACACTAACATGGCCGTGTGACCTAATTGGCACCATGATCGATTGTTTTCATAGATGCGTAAGACTTGTTTGTGGCCGAGCTTGATAAATACCATGCGGCCACATGATCACATTGTGAACCTAAATTTTAAATGACAATGTGACTCAGATATCGAAAAGGGACTTGGTGATACAATCACCAAGGAAAACAATGAGAATGAATCGGTACAGGGCTATAAGCATTATATTCCATCATCTCATTGAAGGTCTAAAAGATCAGTACATCACTATAGAAAATCCACTAGACTTTTGGGATGCTTTACAGCATAGAAATTACCACCAGAAAACGGTGTTGCTTCCAAAGGCTAGAAATGACTAGAAGAATCTAAGATTCTTGGATTACAAAGTCATGGATGAGTACAACTCAGTCTTGTTTAAGACAGTCTCGATGCTGAGACTTTGTGGTGAAGTAGTAACCAAGGAAGAGTTACTAGAGAAATCCTATTCCACATTCCATGTGTCGAAAGTCATACTGTAACAACAATATAGAATAAAAGGCTTCGCCACTTATTCTGATATGATTTTCAAAAGGACCAAATTTCGATACGACTAGTCTTATTGCTTTATGATTGCATTCGTGTTTACTTTAACCTAAGGATCATTCACGATTTATATGGAATTGGTTTTAAGTTTATTAAATCTTGCCTGATCTTACTTAAACATATGAATGTTTTAAAGAGTTGCCTAAAGGGCATAAAACCAAGTAAGAAATCATGAATGGTATAGAAAGCCTAGTAGGAAACTATGGCTAAGGCATTTGCCTATAAAGCATTATATACACCCAAAGAAATGTGGTCCATTGAAGTTATAATGAATGGTTTCCAAATAAGAAACAATGGGCAAGAAAGGTAACAAAGTTCCTTCAGATCTTTAAGAATAAAAACGCCTAAGACCTTTGAAAGAAAGTGGTCGAGACTATACCGATGATCTCTACTGATTTATACTATGCTAAGGATCAGTATGATAAGAGGCAAGAGATGTGGTGACCATATTGAGAAACAACACGAAATTTTACATGGCATGATAGGATTAGCCATCCTAGTATAGAACTTGATGCAAAAGATCAGTATTGAAAAGGCACAGAGTTATCCCGTAAAGATCTCACGTTGTGAAACATGTACACATAGGGAAACTCATTAGGCTTAATTATCCCAAAGCACCACAACCTTATAGTATGGTCATGAGGGGGAGAGAGGATAAACCCATGATCAATACTACAAGTTCGTGTACTTTGGTCTAAACACCATGATATATGGCTCCGCCATTACTAGACCATAAAGGGCCATTACCCAGCCAAAGAGAGGCCATGATACAAACGGCCAAACCAAAAAGGCCATCACCTATAAACAGCTTAGCCAGCCACGACTTGGCCATGACTTGGCCGTGACTTGTCTGAATAGTGCAGGCTTGTCCGCACACAGTCCATGACTCGGACAAAGAAGCCGAAGAGACCATGAAAGACAACGGTCTGGCCGCAAAGGCCATAACCGGCCGGAAAGGCCATTACCTATAAAAGGTTCGGCCATTACCTATATGGTTGGGGACATTATGAATATACATGTACAGAATGATAATAAGCATCAAGCCATATAAGTGAGCATAGATATTCTCATCTAAAGAATGAATACGGGTCATTAAAACCAGACAAACCATCTTAAGAGATTCTGAGATAAAACCACCACATACATATATGTGCCGTCTAAGATGGAACCTCAGAAGAGGATTGGGAATATATGTTGGATAGGAGTATTACTTTCTCCCCGAATTCAAAGAAAGCTTGAGCCAAAACATGGGTGATTAAAATAGTGGCCAAGTACGGATTGCATGATCAAATGGATCCGACTATCCAAACATTAAAGGAGAAAGATTATAAGCTGGATAAAGAAAGAGTAAAGGAATGATAAGAATGGTTTTAACCATCATTGTCTTGGCAAGATCCTCGGACTATACATTATGATATAAGACGTCCAAAGAAAGATAATATAAAGATAGCCAATTGAGAAGCTAATCGAAATGCCAGACACTGACCCGAAAAAGAATGACTAACCAGCTTAGCACCAAACGAAATTTAAAGTCCTAGAAGAGACATAATCAAGTTGCTATAGAGTCTATGCAAGATAGACCAAGTGTTCCATAAGAGTAAAGAAACTCGGATAGAAAGAAAAGGTGCATAGACAGATCCGAAGTCATGATAAGAGAAACCATACCAGACATAGAGATAAAGGCTGGCCAGCTACACATCTAAGGTACCAAACCAAGTAGTCTTGGGACGCCAAGCTGCTAGGTAACAAAGGTCCTGGATAATGAAATCTCAAAGTGATCAGATCATGTCTGGAACATAGTGGAATCACATGAAAGTGTCGACACACACATTTGTATAAAGATACATAAGAGAATAGCACTTGAACATAAGCGAGGATCATGTACCCACGAATGAGTACTCATCATACAATCATAGAATCATAAAGATTATAAAGAATAGAAAGATAAACGTGGAGGTTCAAAGTATCTAAAGAGAGATGAGCGTATTGGCCATGTACATATACAGAAACGCCATCTGATAAACCAGTGAAATAGATAGATCTTGTGAGATAAAGAAACCGTGAGAGAGGACACATGATCACGTGGCCTAGAGTGTCTATGTCTTCATATTAACAGCATTAGATCATAGTTTGTTTACACAAGGTACTCACAGAGATCAAAGGAACATATTATAAGGAGATGAACTCCTATGTGGTGATTGCTGCTACAGATTTTTGATATTAAACCAAGTCTGGTCATAAGAAAGAAAATAGATACACTAAATGTAGTAAGCAGCATATGGATCACTGGATAAGATAAGATAAGAGAACAGCTTTGTTCCTAAGCTGATTCATGGACTGAAGCAAAAGCAGCTGCATAAAGTATATAAAAAAAATTGATCACACATGATCATTGATCTTGGAGTTGTGTAAAAGACAATCCAATAACAGTCCATATACATATGAGAATTTATAAAGAAATTCCTTGTGCTTATACTAAACCTAAAAGAGGTTAGAAGAATGATACAAAACATATTTGTAGGCGTCCAGTACATTGGCTGAGAGCGTTCGGTCCTTCAAACTAGAGACGTCCGACTCTGTCCGTCCAAGGGCGTCCAGCCCTTCAGCAAAGAGCGTCCAGATTTTCTAGACACGTCCGGCTTTTAGACCTAAAAGGCGTCTGAACCTTCTTCTTGGTCACGGGCTAATAGAAACTAAAGATCAACCATCAGGTTGCAATCCGACATTAGATCCCTTAAGGATCCAGCATAGCAGAATGGTCTGCTGCTGTATGAACTCCATAAAGCTTTGTCATAAGATTAAAAGGAGACATCTAATCTGTCGGATACCAAAGAAGTATTGTAGCCCATAAAGCTTATGAGATCTATGACGTAAGGTCATTAGGCGTCATTAAGATATGAACGCAAGGAATAAGACATTACTTAAAGCAAAGAAATTGATGTCCACATGTGAGATACATGAGAGTGTGTTCGACCGAAGAGCCATGATAAGAGATTATAAAACCTCAAAAGCAATAATCATTGAACACTCATAAGATTAATAAGTGGACATGTATGGACGTGGTCTATGGACTGGACATTGATCGACCAGATTGAAACATGGCAGAATGGTTATCATAGTTAACCAAAAGTAAAGAGTATAGAAGTAGATGATCATGTATGAATCATGAATACATGCAAACACGTTTTGCAAAGACCAACATGTGATTCCCAAGGACAATGTGGTTTACATTGCTTAGCACACATGCTTTAAACGGGACACTCAATGTCAAAGGACATGAGAAACGACCTAAGAGGTCTAAGTGGTCTTAATTACGGTGCAGTAATGAAACTGGCCGATTACTCCTTTCCTACACAGACAGGATAGATCACGCATCAAGATGCGTAGTATGTAGAACCTACACCGAGGTTCACATCAGGGGGAGTAGTTCGTGTTGTACTCTTTTTCCTTCATCATGGTTTTGTCCCACTGGGTTTTCCTGATAAGGTTTTAATGAGGCAACATTAAGCGTACTACAAATCCTGTATGGTTATGGCATCCAAGGGGGAGTGTTATAAACAATGTGGATTGCCATTAACCAAGACAAGAAGAGATGGCCTATCAGGCCACGACTAGGCCCAACCACAGCCGTGTCCAAGAGGAGAGAGAAAGAGCCGACTACAGGAGAGAGAGATGCGGCTTAGAGAGAAAAGGAAACCATTTTTCCTTTTTCTATTAGATGTTATCTTTCTTTTTATGTATTTAGTAGATTTCCTAATTCATGTAAGATTAGGATAAATACTCTTTCTATTTATCTTTATCTTGTAATCCTTATATAAGGAACCCCTTTTTGATGATTAATAATACACACGAAATATTGAGTATCAAACCCTTCGTTTACCACAAAAGAGTGGTTGTTTATTAACAAAGAAAAAATATTTAAACTAACCTTTTAATAAGCGAAGGCGAAGCTAACAAAAAGAAATACATTTATGAATAATTTAATTGTTTTTGAGTGGGAAAGACAAAGCAAAAGCAATCTCCAAGATTTGATACGCTGTGGTGTCCAAAGAGTTAAACAGCAAATTATGTTTGGAAGAAAAAAGAGGAAAAGTCAAATGACTTTGAAAAAAATGTTCGAACAAATATTAATGGGTCCCTCCCTTTAGATTTCCTTGGGACCTACGAATCCTAATTTTAATGTGGACGTCAATGCATTATTATTTGTCCACCTTCCAATTGTTCGAAAAATTGAGAGTTTTTTTTTGGTCAAACCACTTCTTTCATTCAAATAAACTAGGAAAAACTGATAGTATTTGTTAAAATAAATCATCAATTTTTTGTAGAGTAACAACTAAACGTCTGGTTTGGATAATGTTATTGCGGCTACGTTATGATCTATGGCACCCATCGGCGGTTTGGAAAAAGACATTGTACGTATATCTTAATCTGAATTTAGAATATTTATTCTCTTTTTGTTTGTCAAGTATTCTATGGATTGCATTTTATACTTTCGTGATAGTAAAGTAGAAACTGACCGATCAACAATATTTTGTGTGTGTTATTCATCTACATTTTAAAAAAAATACATATATCTAGAACATAACTTGCTAGGAAGAACGCTTGCAAACTTGCAATAAAAGATTATCTTGGGTAAAATTCTACATTTCGTTAACTGATGTCTTAGTTACATTGAAACATGCATGAAGAACAGATGCTGAATCATAATTCATATACATACTCGGAAGTCATAGTAAACATGCATGAAGAACAGATGCTGAATCATAATTCATTTAAAATTATTATGTATTGAAAATAATATTATAAACAAAAAATAATGGAAATAATTCTGAGATCATATTGTTATTGTTAATAAATATTTTTGATTTGAATTAAAATAACAACAACTTTCATTATTCTCTATCGTTAAATAATACAATATTAACAAAAATAATTAAGAAAATGTAATAATAGAAATATTCTTATTATTTCTGTTTTAATTTGACATAGTAAAAATATAAAGTTTATACAAATAATACTATATTTATTTTAAGAAGCTTCAAATTTTTAAAATCATTAACATAATTTTTTTTTCTAAAAAACTTACAGTCCAGTAAGTAAAGAACTTTTGTATTGTTGTCAGTTTGTCACCATATAAATCCGGCTAATCTGTAATAAAACACACAAATCATTATACAGAAAAGATAATGAAAATCAAATTCACGCTCCCTAGAAGTTAACTGAGCGTACCTGCCAACCAGTTTCTATGCTGTTAAGATACTTTCTGAATAAGTCACTTAGAAGCCATATCTGCGAGAAGGTGAACTCGTACTGCTGCTGTATCTTTGGCTCCCACACATTTATAGTTACTTTAGTTCCATAGTATTTATTTTTCCCCTTCCACATAAGATATATCATTCTACAGTTCCAAAAACCAAAACAAATAACACATTTTAGATTAAGAAACCAAAAAAAACTTTTAACTCTTCTGATGACCACTTTGGTTCATGAGGACATGTTCCTCAGATTTAGGAAACGGGAAACTTTTATACCTTTTCATGCCATATTTTTCGTTTGAACTTTCTCTCAAGACAACATCTTCCTCTGTCATGGTTCCTTCAGCACATTTACCATATCGATGACATAACTGAGGGATATGTATGTCCTTCTATTTTTGACTTCGTAAAGACACTTTGTTGTTATCAAAGAGTCCCTCATTAGGATACAATTTTTCAATTTTCTTTTGAGATTATACAACCTTCTTCGTGAAGACAAATTATTTCAATACTAAGATATGCTTTAAAAACAAAATATCTTAGAATCAATAAAAAGCATGTCAATTTTCCAGAAACTGAGCAACTTCACCTCTAAGGTGGAAGAACAACCCATAATTCAGATCAACAAGTCGAACAGAGGGGTTACCTATTATAATGAGAAAATATCGAATGCTATTCGATTTGTGAAGATAATTTTCAAGAGATCAAGCTTTACCTTTTTATAGGTGGAGATTCATTGCTAGGAAAAAAGGATAAAGCGAGATACAATGAATGAGAAATCATGGAAGCATTTATGAATGTTGTTACGTAACGCTTTGGAAGATTAAAACAGAAGACGAAAAGACGCAATTAAAGCTTGACACAGAGGTTTTTCACGTCGATTTGATTCACTTTTTTTTTGAACACCCGTCGATTCGATTCACTCAATTCATCATATCTCCTCCATAGCTGGTGTAGATCGAAGATGACACGAGCCTTAATTTTTGGTCACGTCATCGGGAAAGACAAGCTCTCTCTGTTGGGCCCATTAAATGTTTAGAAGCCCATTAACATGTGAACAAACGAAACATAACTCGATTAAATGAAACGCATAGTTTTACTTATCTGAACACGTGTCAGCTCCAGAACGCATGACTTTCTGACGTGACATCCTAGGTGGCAGCATAGGAGAGAATCAAAAATATTTATATATATATAGATATCTAGTAAGACCGATCCTAAACGAGCCAGATTATACGCACTTACTGAAACGGTTTACTTTAATCGCTACTGAGAACTGCAATGGCGACCAAACTAGCTTCACATCTTTAGCTTTTTTTTCTGTTAATGATCAGTAAAAAGTCCACTTTGAGGTTTTCACTCCCACTATATTGGTCACACTACCTATGGTAGGGGTGGGACGGATCCGGATATCCGGGAAATTTAGGGTAACCGGATCCGGATCCGTGGATTTAATATCCGGATCCGGATTCGTGGTTTCCGGATATCCGGGTTTCGGATATCCGTCTCGATATTCTATTATCCGCGGATATCCGGATCCGGATCTGGATCCGTCAAAATAATTAAAAATAATTTTTTTAACAAAAAAATACTAATTTTTTAATATAATACATAAATTAAATATTTATAAATATATTTATATATGTTTATAATATTGTAAAACTGAAATATAATATTATAAGATTAATTCATGTATAAATATTAATATATCAAATATAAATATTAATAAAATTTAAAAATTTAATGTATTTTAAAAATACGGATCCGGATCCGGATATCCGGATCTAAAAATTAAGATATCCGGATCCGGATTCGGTTTGCACGGATCCAAGATTTTACTATCCGGATTCGGATCCTGGCACCCCGGATATCCTATTTTTGGAACGGATCCGGAGCGGATCTCGGATCGAATTCGGATTTCGGATAATAAGTCTCAGACCTAACCTATGGTATTATTTTCCAAGTCCTTTGTACGGATTTATATTCGCATAGGGGCCCCACCCGGATTTTCAGAAGTCTCATTTTTTAAATATTATTTATTTCTTCAAAATAAAGTTCAATTTTTCAACCCTACAAGCACGGCACACAATAAATAAACAAATACTCTATTTTGTTGGATTTTCCTCACTGTAGAAGAAAAACTATAATTTTAAACAAAAGGACACTAAAAAGATTGGTTTTAATTTTTTGAGGAAAGAGGAAAAAAACTCGGAAATATAAAAAACTGTCATAAGAAGAGGGGAAGAGGAAACGAAAACAGATGTGAGCTCTCTCTCGTCTTAAACTTTAATATCCTCTCCTCTCAGTTACTACTACTACTCTCGGCCATGGCCAGCGACGGTGGCGTTTCATGTCTACGGAGGTCGGAGATGATGAGTGTCGGCATCGGAGGAATGGATTCTCCACCTTTGGATGTAGATGAAGTTCATGTCCTAGCCGTCGACGACAGCCTCGTTGATCGGATTGTCATCGAGAGATTGCTTCGTATTACCTCCTGCAAAGGTTCGTCTTCCTAATTAAATAATAACTAAAAATGCATTCTAAAACATATATATTCGGCGGTTCTGTTTCAGTCACGGCGGTAGATAGCGGATGGCGTGCTCTGGAGTTTCTAGGGATAGACAACGAGAACGCCTCTGCTGAACTCGATGTAAGTCTTCGAATTAAAAGAGTAGTATTTTTTTAGGATTAAAGAGTTTTGATTTACCAAAAAATAATTGATTTTAATTTTCTTTACCGATTCTCAGAGATTGAAAGTTGATCTGATCATCACCGATTACTGCATGCCTGGAATGACTGGTTACGAGCTCCTCAAGAAGATTAAGGTCTGAATTTCACCGCCGTTTTACATAATTATTATTTATTTTTATTTTTTTGAATCCTGTCTGAACAATGTGGAATTTTCCGGAAATCTGAAACAGAAATCGTCCAGTTTCGGGCAAGTCCCGGTTGTAATAATGTCGTCGGAGAATGTAATAACCAGAATCGACAGGTGAGTTTTCGTTATCAATCCTCAGGCTTTGTTGATTTCGAGTTAGAGTAAACTGCTAACTGATTAAACTGATTCCGGCAGATGCCTTGAGGAAGGTGCGGAGGACTTCTTACTGAAACCGGTGAAACTCGCCGACGTGAAACGCCTGAGAAACTATTTAACCAGAGACGTCAAACTTTCCAACGGAAACAAACGGAAGCTTCCAGAAGATTCGCCGCCGTTGACCCTCTCCCCTGATTCGCCGGACTCTTCTCCGCCGCCGTCGACTCTCTCGCCTGATTCTTCGGACTCTTCTTCCCCGCCGTTATCTCCCGTGGAGATCATTTCCTCGCAGCTCTCATCCCCGATAGACGACGAAGATGACGATGTGCTGACATCGTCGCCGGAGTCTTCTCCGTCGCCGGTTCGACGGCAGAAGATGAGGAGTCCCGGATTAGATTAGTGACCTTTTCTGGGGGTCCGTGTAATATCTATCTCCGTTAACTTTTTTTACCCTTTGACGGTGTTTTTAATTGCACGTTGACTTGACGCCGTCAATTTTATAGATGTCCTTTAATCTCGCTCCACGTGGACGTATTTCTGTTTCTAAAAGCTTTCCGAATTTCCTATAATTATTTTAATTATTATTATGCACATAAGTTATGGTTTTGAGTTTTGACTTGAGCTTTATAATTAAAGGATAATGGAAAACTTATTAGTTCATATACTAATGCATTGTGTGGATTTGAATTCGAATGGTTTAAGTTATTTACAAATGGAGCGTAGTAGTAGCATCAACTAGTAGCACAAATGAATCATTAGAGCCTACCACTTTGTTTTTAATTGGTGTGTGATCTTACTTTATCATTTCTGCATAGAAAGACGATTTAGAGAAAATATAGAGAGAGACCTTTAGAATCATTTGGTCAAATATTTAGTACTTGCCTACATTTGTTGAAGATTGTTTTGGTTTGACATCTTTGATTAAGTTAAAACGCTTATAGCATTTGTAAAACGCCGGACGTATAACTTAACTAGATCTGAAAAATTCAAGAATCCAAGAGCTAAGAGCATCATTAACGGGGGTTCTTAGGACGGGGCTCTTAGCGGAATATAAGAACCCGACTCTTAATTTTTAACTGAAAATGCTAAGAGTCGGTTCTTAAATAAGAGATTTAAGAGCCGACTCTTAACTTTTTCAGTTAAAAGTTAAGAGTCGGGTTCTTATATTCTGCTAAGAACCTTGTACTAAGAACCCTGCGTTAATGATGGTCTAATGCTTTTTACAAAACAACTGATAACGTCTGAACCCGATACAAGATAAAGATATAGGTGAGACTTGCATAAGCAAGTTTTTGATGAAAATTTTAGCACACGATGTAAACTCAAAAACAAAAATATTACTAATATACAAAGAACTGGATGCATCATTGATATTATGCATGTGTACATGTGTATAAAGAAAGCAAGAAAAAAAAGAAAAAAGTTTGTAAAGCTGGAAATGGGCAACTCTTGTTCCCTTTCTTGAGGGCATACATCTCCCATATATAGTACTCTTTACAGATCCGTTGTCTGTGGCGCTCATTTTTAGTGTTTCTTTAAAACTGTAGAATGTACGTTTACAACTCCATTTGATTCGAGTATGATCTTCACATGGATGCGACATACAAAAGTTACTTAACATTAAAGGATTATATTAGTATAACCTCATCATGTGCTGTTAATGACAACCAACAACATCGGAAGGAGAAATTCAATATTGAAAAATCTAGATACAATGTATATATACCAACAAAACCCCTTTAATTATTGTCGACAACAAAATCATCCCTAAAGGATACTCCTCACGTTTGGTGTAATTTAAAAAAAAAAAAATGCAATAATAACAAATACTTTCACTAGGCCAACCACCTCGTTGACTTCGATCGGTAAGTCAACGAACGAGACAGGAAACGCGCTGAGGCTAGTGGAGATAGATAGAGTCAGGATCCGAAGATGATCCGAGACTTGATCTGAGCTCATCAGCATACATAGTCTAGCTCCGTCTCTCGTGCAGTCTTCTAGAAGGAACTTGAGCTTCTGGAAGATGACGTGGATTTCCGAGAGGCTCGAGACGCCGGGGAAGTAGCGACTTGGAGACCCGACTCGGATCCGGATCTCTTCCAAGACGAAAGCTAGGTTTTGGATCTGCCTGATGGTTTTTTGGAAGCTTCGTTTATTGGTGGAGAAGTGTTTCTGCTTGAACATGAGGATGTCGCCGGCGAGTTGAATCAGTGAGTCGAGTAGCGTGGTTACGGAGATTGATTTGCATGGTTACACAGCCGGAAAGGTCAGGATCCGGCGATTTGACCCGGTTTTAGTGTGGATCATGTTTCGATGACTTGTGATCAAATTTTGTTGTTTTTGTATGTTTGTGTTTGTTTCGACTTTAGATCGAGAAAGTAGGCGAAAAATATATAATCAGTTGGCAAGTGTGTCAACTATTTTTTTTTTTTTTTGAATGAATGTAAAATTATATTCAAGCAAAAACTGTGTTACATCTTGTGCTTCTGTTTTTATTTATGTACTCATAAGGCTATAAAAATAATTCTATACAGCCATTACGAGGGTGTTAGATCATCTCTCGTGCCAAACCAAGTACGCAGACTTCTCTCCAAGTAGGCGTGGCCTCTTGCTTTGACTGCAAGCAGATGTAACCGGATCGTTTTATCAACGAGTTTGCTCAGCGTAATGGCATCCTTTGGTTCTTCACCATGTCTCCTCGAGTTTCTTTCCCTTCAGATACTGTGAACTGCAGCCTGCAGGGAGTATCTGATAAGGAACAATTCTGTGGCAGGATAGCTCGAGCCAGAGATTATGGTGATAATGGTGTTCCAGTCTCTGGTAAAGCCATCCTTGAGAAGCCCTTGTACCAATGATTTCCAAACCTTAGATGAGTAGGTACATTGGAAAAAGAGGTGATGGCAAGTCTCTTGCACTTCATGACATAGAACACACTCTGCGTTTATGGTAGCATTCCAAGCTTGCATTTTATCTCCTGTTTGCAACCTATTCTTTATTGCAATCCAGATCATAAATGAGTATTTCGGGGTGGACTCGGGAAACCATATGCCTCTGCTCCAAGGACAGATAGAGTGCCTCGTCCTCAGCTGTAGCCATGTCTTTTTAGTGGAGAATTTGTTCCCAAATTTTCCTTCTTCGCTTCTCCATAACGGGACATCATCCATGTCCCTTAACCCTCCAATGCGCAATTTATCTATCTCTTCCTCAATATCATTTCGAATGCTTACTCTATGTCTCCGCCTCCTGTGATTTGAGAGGACATCTGCCATCATAGCATTCTCCACAATACCAAGCGCTATTTTACCTTTATCACCTACAGCTTCCTTTAGACAACCAATCTGCGACCAGACTTCATACCAAAAGGAGGTATGGTTCCCATTTCTGACATCTACACGCAGAAATTGCCTTGCTACGTCTCTCATTCGTAGAATCTTCTTCCACATCCAAGACCCCAAATTTGTGTTAACTGAGATCGACCAGAAACACCCTTTCTTTATCAAATAACAATGTATCCACTTGGCCCACAAGCAGGATCTAGCAGATGCTATTCTCCAGATTAGCTTCAAGCAGTGGACTTTGTTTATCTCCTTTAAAGACCTGATTCCCAAGCCCCCTTCATTCTTTGGTAAGCAAATGTCTTGCCAACTCACTTTTGCTTTTGTGTCAACTATTTCGACGCGTGGCTGTTCATTATGAGTTATTCTTGGGTTCTCTAGGTTAACCGACCAATAGGATTTCATTATTTCAAATTCGATATCTTTTAAAAAAACAAACAAAATATTGTCGATTTATATTATACTTTAAAAAAAAAGAAAAAAAAACTAGTTACAGAAAAGAGAATTAAAAAAAATCTTTTTAACTTCGTCAGCAAAACACTAAACCCTAAATCCTAATCCTTAAACCCTAAATCCTAAACCCTAAACCCTTGGGTAAACCCTAAACCCTTGGGTAAACTCTAAACCTTTGGATAAACCCTAAACTCTTGGATAAATCGTAAAATCTAAATAAAAACACTAAAACCTAAAACTCTAAACCCTAAACCCTAAAACTCTAAACCCTAAACCCTTGAGTGTTTTAGTGTTTAGTGATTTTGATTTAGAGTTTAAGATTTATCCTAGAGTTTAGGGTTTACCCAAGGGTTTAGGGTTTAAGATTTAGGGTTTAGAGATTAGGATTTAAGATTTAATGTTTTGCTGACGACGTTAAATTTTGTTTTTTTGGTAATTACTACTATTTTTTTATTTCTTTTTACCTATTAATTTTAAAAGATAATATAATTAGACAATATTTTATCTCTTTTTTTAAAAGATATTAAATATGAAATAACACAATCCTATTGGTTGGTGAACCTAGAGGTTCAACCTAGGGGGTAAACCCAAGAATAACTCGTTCATTATTGGGTGTTTTTCTTGGAAACCCTGACCATTGACAGTCTGCCACGTGAGATCCATCGTAAACGAGGAACAGGTTGCTTCGTAGATCGGTTTATGTGAGCTGAGAGATTGACACGTGGTCGTGAAGTGTATGAGGATCCACGTGATCATGAAGTTACGTGCATGGAGGCTGCCGACAATTGGTACGACCCATGTGTAAGGGTAAGGAGGAGTTAGGATATTTCCTCGTTCAATTCTACATTATTTTCATAACCTATTTTATATAATTCGGTATTAAAGATTAATTAATCTTATGTTTACGGTAACCGATGCCATCTTATCTGATAACTTGTATGGATTTGATATGAAAAAATATAACGTTTACATGAAGACAATCTTTATACAGTATATATAAGTTTTCTGCTCCATCTCCATTTTTTACTTTATTCTCAAGGCATATGTGCAAGTTGGATGTATGTTTTCTGCCCTTCTTGAATTGTAAAAGGCAGCATTGTTCGTAGTCCTCCCACGCAAAGATAACCACTAATCATTAGTTATGGCATTAACCGTTACAGATTCGAATGATTGCCTGTATGTGGGAAGTTTCGTCGCCTTCATTTTCTAATTTAATGATTGATGGGGATAGTATTTAGTTTTGGAATCTTATTACCTGAGAGTGAAGATGCTTTAAATATGGATATGTTCAGGTAGTCTTTAATTTATCAGTCATGGGTTGTCAATTGTGAGTTGTTATCATACTTGGGAACAATGGCCGGTTGCATTCTGGACCCATTTTTTAAAAAATCAGTGTCAAAGTCAACCGTTCATCAACTATTGATTCGTTTTGTTTTTGTATGCTATTTGCCACTCCTATTCATTTAGAGGAAAACTATTTTTTTTTTGAACACTAGAGGAAAACTATATAATAACACGAAGTCACGAACTAATTATTCAGAGGAAAAGTCAACCGTTAGTGTTGAGCTACTTGGAAGTATCATGGGAACAGAATTATTTCGTGCCGATTCGTCCTGGCTGTCTGTCCCATCGTTCTGTCTCCACCGTTTTGTATGACACAAATTGGCTTTTGGAACAAATATAACTAGCTTTGCTTAACAACATGAGCATATTAATCTTGAATCATTATAAGTTATATATAACTAACAGATCTTAGGTATCTATAATTCTTATTTGGTACACCGGAAGAATCTACTTAACCATATACTGATCACCTTGGGAAACAAATGATGAGACCAAGGATTATATAAGAACAGAGCTAACAAAATACCAAAATCTGCAAAATTCAGAGTTACAAAGACAATATATCTTCTGATACATGAGTACTGAACTATATTTTGATGATTTGAGGTTCAGGTGCTACTAATCAGTGCCGGTCCATTCCTTTCAATCCTTGTCTACATGATCCTGAGCCCATTTGATAGCTGCACGTGCGGCTTGTGGACCTCCAGGCAGTTCCCTTTCATTGAGAGTATCAGCCATGTCGATGAACGGTACAACCAAGAGTGTTCCAGGTCCTCCATACTCGCTCCGCAAGAACGTCTCCAAGATCTGCGCACAGAACAAACTTATTACATTTGATATCTCTCAGCAGGAACAGACCGTCTTGCAAAGGTTTGGATCCGAGGTGCTAATTGGTAAAGTGAAAACCGCTCCTCATTCTAAATAGAGTCACATAACCCTCTTCAATATAGACAAAGAAAACACTCCCCCTAGAGTTTCATATGTTTCTGGAAAATACTGCACACACACAAACCTAAACACGAAAGGAGAAGCAGTAGAATCATACAAAGTTAGAATCATACAATACGACATTTACGTTCATTAGAGATGGCAAAAGAAAGGGGAGGGACGGCAAAGTCAACACATATCACCTTCCCTCATTTTCTTCACGTTAGGTGCCTCCCAAAATCCAAGGAGGCGCGCCACCAGACGTTCTTCAAATCAAAAGAGCAAGAGATAGTAAGACCATTTGTTGTAGGCTGTGAAGTAGAGCCAAGTGATGGTCCTCGGATCAAATATGAGGGAGTTGAAAGGAGAAGGGGGGAAATGAGAATTAAATGGGCATCAAGTTCACAATAGAGAAGGTCAACGACATGGAGGAGAGGCGTTACAGAGGAGGGAAAGGGCATTTGATGGGCTAAGATGCCACTGAATGCTAGCCCCGAGTATAAAGTTGGACGAATGTGAAAAATTCCACCTCTTTAAAGAAAAGATTACGTGGGAGAAACTCATTTTCTTTTTGGTCAATAGTTACTCTTAAAATGTCGAGACACAGCAAAGTTATTTTACAGAGTGGAGGTAAAGGATGGTACGAACGGTGGCCTCCCTTAGGTTGTCTACAGGATGTTCTCAGTGGTAGAGGCCAATATGATCTGGGTATCCATGTTAATTCAAATGTCGCGGCTTGTTGGAATCACAGAAAGAGGCAACATAGAACTCAGATTCTGAATAGAGTGGAGATAGAAATTGAGAAGTATAAGACAGATGATATATCAATGTGGAAAAATGAGAAGGGGAAGTATAAGAAGGTATTCTCTACTAGAGAAACATGGCTCACAATAAGGGAGAAGCATCCATTGTGTGATTGGCATCAAGCTGTGTGGTTTAAATATGCAACTCTAAGGTACTCTTTTATACTTTGGACTGCAATTCATGGGAGGCTGTCTACTGGAGAGAGGGTAAGAAGTTCGAATCAAAATGCTGATGTTTCTTGTGGGTTTTACCAAGAACCATTGGAGACAAGGAAAATTTTATTTTTTGTGTGGGAGAATATTCCAGGCTCTTATCAAATGCTTCAATCTGGAACAAGCTTAGCCTCTTCATAACAAGACATGTGTTTCAATCAGCAGTCCACGCCGTATGGAGAAAAAGAAATAGAAGAAGACATGGAGAAGATCCAGCACCAAGCATGCTTCCAATCAAGAGAATTGACAAAGAGATGAGGAACAGATTCACTATTATTAGACAGAAAGGAGATAAAGAGTATGAAGGAGGAATGGTCTTATGGTTTAGCACAAGATAGAGTTTTGAGTTTTCATCTTTTATAAGTTAGTTAAAGTTTGGAGAAGTTAGAAGAAACTCTAAAATAGGCCACACTTGATGTAGCAAGGTATTTTTCTTTTGAATAAAAATTAACATTTAATTCAAAAAAAAAAATAGTAACTGACCTTCCAAATCTGCAAGGTTATATCGAATTGGTCTCCCCCAATAGTCGAAGTCCCGGCGATTGCTCCTCCTAGGGCGACATGTCTGTTGACATGTACAAACCCTCTACCATAGTGGTTGTAACACCCGCTGCTAAGATAGTCATCGCTCTGAAATTTACAAAGATTCAACCAAATAAAACTGTATTAGTTGTTCGTTTCAAATTTACACAGACTATGCATCTCAGTATTCAAACTATTGGTTTTTGTTGTCAGTATCAGGTTTTATACATGTGTGTTTTGTTCTTATTACCCCCTGATTCTTTATCTATGACACTCTCAAGTTTCACATGGTTCCTATGATTATCAAAGTTTGTTCTAGAAGCCCAATTACATTTTTCTCTTTCGGCTAAAAGCCCAATAACTTTGTTAACCTTTTTCGTTCTTTTGAAACTGAATTAATGAACATTTTAAACCATACTTATGGGGTATGACCAAAGATAAAGGCACGCTACACGTCAGATCATTCAGATTTATGTGCGGATTGTTTTTTTTTTTTTAACAATGCGGATTGTTATATATATGTTTCTTCTCGAAATTTATAGTATTACTAGGTGTTTTCCTACATCAACTGCTGAAATAAAGTTTTTAAATTATATTCATAAATAAATTTTTGTTAATTTTTTGGTTTTATTATTTGCGTACAATATTTTAATTCTATGTAACTAAGATAAAATACATATTTTTATTTACATTTATATTTTATAATATATATATATATATATATATATATATATCTTGGAAATATTTATATTTATTTATTTTGGTTAATATATATTAAATTAAATTCTATAAAATTAAGAGAAAGTTTTGTTATGTATAATTAACAAAACATAAAATTAAATAATATTTCCAAAATTTGTAGATACTAAAAATAAATAATCATAATATGATTAGAAAATTAATTTTTTTTTGAAAATGCTAAATTTTTAAAGATTTATTTTAGTAATAAAAATTTAAAAATTATTTAAATAAAATTAAATACTATTTTCTAAAATTATTATATATTACTATATTTCTAACTTTACTATTTATTGTTATATTAATGATGATTTATAAGTTGTTTCTTTTTTTCTAAAAACTTACCAAAATTATAAAACAAAATTAAATGTTAATGTTTGTGTCATAATTAGTCTAAGACAGTCATGTCATCTTTGTTAGTATATCATGTCATCATTTTGTTTTCAAAATTAATATGGTAATGACATGTGTCAAAATCACTTGGTAAATAATGTATAGGGATAGAGACCTAATAGAACTGTGTAGTTCCTAATAATAATAAAATAGTTCTGCTAAGTGTATTTGTTGACATTAGAAAGCAAAAAAAAAAAGAAGAAAACTTACGGTCCAATATGTGAACAGTCTAGGTTGGTGATCGCCATATTTGTTCGGGTAAACCTGAGTATCACAATCAATTTTATGGTTAGACATTGGCATACATAACGATATTGTATAATTCGATAACTTGTACCTGCCAACCCGTCTCAAGCGTGTTGAGGTCTTGGTTTTCGTAACTTCCAGACGTGACCCAGATCTGCGCCAAACTGAAGTCGTCCCCTGACTCAAACTGGGTTCCAGACGTTTAGTGTGGCTTTCGCTCCATAGATGGGTAGATCTTTCACGTACCCTACATCATACTATTTTTCACAAGTACACACTCAGTTATTAACGGTTCGAACATATAGTGCACAAATATATACGAAATCTAATACAGTAGAACCTATATAAATTAATATTCTTTAAATTAATAATTTCTTTAAATTAATAATTTTCACCAGTCCTAACTTGGACTGGTTCAAAATTTGACACAAATCGATAAAATAATAAAATAATATATTTTTAGAAAATTTTATGTAAATATATGGTCGCATTAAAATTATAAATTTATAATTTATAGGTATACATATTTTATATAAGTAGAACCTATTATTATATTATATGTTTTATATTCACAAATAAATTATCTTTATATTTTCTTAACACTTAAAATATTTTTGATGAGATTTAGTAATATTATATCTAAAACCACAATTTATATTCTATACAATCTATACTATTATTTGAGAAGTGAATTTTCTTACTTGTCATGTTCCCATGATTTTAGGAATTTTTCTTATTTATCATATTTTATGATTTTGATTAATAAATCATCAATTTAAATTTATACAATTATTTGGACTTTATAAAATAAGCAGACATAGGGATTATGATAAAATTATAAATATTTTACTTGATCCAATCTATATAATAGAATCTTTTAAACTTACTATTTTTTTAAAAAAAATTAACAACTCATATACTGTAATTTCTCTTTTTAATTTTTACTTCTATGTTATAATTATGAAATGAATGTGTTATGTGTTAGATGATAATAAAATATAATGTTATTCTTGCATTATCAACCAATCATAAGTTTTCTATCGATTTTTTTATCACAAATTAATTTATAAAAATCATTATGAATTTATAAAATCCGCACACTGTGCGGCTAAAATAAGAATTCTTAAATGTGTGTAATATATTCAATATCAAATAAACTATTAAGTTTATCACCCTAGCACCTATTCAACTAGTACACATCTTTCATCAGTCTTGTTAATGAGTCCAAGTTAGTTTAGTTGAAATAATAGTATAGATAGATATAATAAAATTAAGATAAATGTCAAATTTCAAAAAATAACAATTATTGTCTATATACTAAAATCAAATATATATTTTTATCTTATAATAAATATATCTTTAAACAAGAAATCTAAATAAATAAACTTTTGTAAATTAATATCTCTATAAATTAATAAAATTTCAAAGTCTCAACATTATTAATTTATAGAAGTTTTACGGTATATGTTAAACTAATCACACTATTCTATAAGCGAATGAAAGAGACTTGCCTGATGCCCCTTGGTGGCTCGGTCTGCGGCGTCAGAAATCAGGGGACCGTATTTCCCCTCTGAAAGTTCAGCCTCAGCTTCAACGCGTCGTATAGGAAAGCTCCCATGAGGGCACGCTGTTCCATTGCGGTGCCACACTTGCCAGCCAAACCCTCCTTCTTCTTCTGCTTTCATCATGCCGCTGGGGTAATCCTGTTTACAGAAAACAAAAAGGGAGTTAGACATGAAAAGATGTTGATCGTATATGGAACCATATAGATTAAGGAAACAGTGCAAGATTGCCGCGGAAGTAAGATTGCAGAGACATGAAACTTCTAATTGGTTGTTTGTTTCAGGTGGAGCTACTGAGATTACATAATAAGTGATGCTCAGTATATGATTTAGTTCCAGGTGGGTGTGTTTTTTATTTAGAAGATGTCTTGACTGTTTCAGTTAATTTGGTTAGCAATCTGGTCAGTTAATAGCGAGATCTAAAAGAGAGTGTTATGATTCACTGATAAGCTGAGATTGTCGTTTCAGTGTGTTAAGAAAACAAAAGAGACAATTAACGATTAACTTAACAGGACAAGGTGCATCATAAGTAGATTCACCTTAGAGAATGTCACTCGTAGGCAAGGCAAGTGAAGAGACAAATATATGAGAGGTGTACTGCAGGGATGCTTATATTAAGAACAGGCGCAATGATTTGTTTAAATTAATATTCATGTATTGACCATTATTAATATTGTATAAATATTAACTAAATAGTCTGTATTAAAGGGAGATACTTTTTTCCTATATTACATCAAATTGGATCAAGTTTTAAAATTTGTAATATAATATTATGTACAATTAAAAAAATTATTATCAAACATCTATATTATAAAATATTATTTTCTACTCTATATATAAATTACAAAAACAAAAAAAATATACATGAGATTTTTTTCATAAAACCAGTAGTTTAAAAGTTTACATTGAACACAAGTTAAATAAAACATCCGCGCCCCCGCAAATGAGCGTAGGGTTTCTTAGCTGCAGTAATTACAAAGAATCAATCATATAATTGACACTAGAATTTAACCCGCACAAACGTGCATGTTTTCTTTTTCATTTTTCAATTGGTTAAATTTAAGAATAACTATTTGTTCAAATATATTTAAGAATGGCTCTGTTTTTAATTTTTTATTGTATTATTTGCTTATATTGGAAGTATAAAATAAAGCATAATTTTAGTACTGTATCTCATTTGTCATTTAGTAATTTTTTTTGTTTTTTATTTATGATTCTTTATTATTTAATTATACTATTTTATCTTATGTTTGAAAGATAAATGAAGATTCTTTTCTAACAAATTTTTTGTAAATGTATTTTCAAAAATTAATCAGTTTAAATTGTTATTATCATTGAATAATTAATTTTTATATAATTTTATTTTTTGTTTACATCAATGTTAAATTAATTTTAATATCTAATCATATTTTAGCATAATTAGAATTAAAAATTTTCATTTTCGGATTTTTTTAAAAAATCTTCTAAAAAGATTTTTCAAAGATTTGTTTTTAGATTTTTTTAAAGAATATTCAGCTGCATTTCAAATAAAAATGTAAAGATATTGAAAGATATTAAAATTTTATACACTTTCTAAAAAATAGTCCAAATAAAAAAAATCACATATAAAAAAAATCATGACTTCTTTTTTAATAGGTAAGGCTTACAATTTTTTTTTTTTTTTATAACTCTGGTATTTGGGCAGCCACATTCCCAACTATCCCCCCGTAGGGGGTCCAGCGCCCCAACGGAAGGGATGTTAAATCCGCTGTAGCCGGGGCTCGAAGTCGTGATGGCGGGCACCTCAGCCGAGGTTCCTTTACCACCGGACCACAAGGACGTAAGGCTTACATGATATTATGGTAATAACATTGACATTTTTTCAACAAAACAAAAACTGATATTCTTTGACAGCTCATATGACTTTTTTAGGTCACTGCATGTGATTAAATTAAGATCTGAACAACATATTTTCTTTGACCAAATTTACCAAATAACTTAATTGGTCAAATATATAAATGAATATCCCAAATTTGCATGTATCGATATAGAAGATCAATTAAAATCAAATCAAATAGAAATGGAAATTTGTGATTTTCCAAGACTAAAACTTATATAAATAGAGCTTTTCTACAAGACATGAAAAAATAAGGATATTTCTCTTGCTAGATATTTTATACAGAAGAAAAATTATGGCGAAGACACAAAATTTGGTGATTTTTTCTATTGTTGTGATATTAGCAGCTACAATGTTTAACACCAACATTTTGGTTTCAGGTATGTTGAAATTTTACCGCAGTTATTTTGCTTAGTTCGACATGATGGTTTAAAGACAGTAATCGAAGAATTAACAAATATCGTATATGTTTTGTGTGGGTTTGTGTGGGTGTGGAGCACGAGAATAAAATCAAGTATACTTACTGCGCTAAGACTTTATGCTCGGACAGCTACTTACCTCATATGTGCTTTTTTGACTGTACTACTAAAGGGTTCGAAACCGGAACTTGTATAGTTCCTACTCCTAATACTCCCTTAAGATGTTGTTGTGGTACCTTGTAGCCATCATCTACCTAATATAATCTACCTAATA
This sequence comes from Brassica napus, assembly GCF_020379485.1. Lineage (NCBI taxonomy): Eukaryota > Viridiplantae > Streptophyta > Magnoliopsida > Brassicales > Brassicaceae > Brassica > Brassica napus. The sequence goes on along the minus strand of NC_063448.1, from coordinate 4,450,118 downwards.
TAACAAAATGATTTAAGAGCTTCGTTTTTTTCTTGTGCAATGATTTAAGAGCTTCATTTATACTTCTCTAGGTTACTATGATTAATATTGACTGCAAAATACTTTATTATAATGCATATATTAAATTAATCAACGAAAATATAAGTTTTTCTCATCTGAATCTTTTACAATACACACGCAAACGATTAAAGTAGGAAACACATATGTTATATGACTTGCGCTACAGGCGATAACTAAACAACAAAATAAACTGCTAAAAACAAAAACACAAAAGCTAAAGGATCACTCTGATAGGACGATGATCGTAGTGGCCCTCGCCCTCCGTAGTAGAAATGATCTCCGCAGTCTCTACTATGTGTCTTCGCAACACTGTATGAGTCAGGCTGAGTAGCTCCTATGTGAAAGTCTTGAGGCGGCAGAAAGGACCGGTTCTTCTCAGCAATCTGCAGGTTGCAGAAATATGCTGCTTTCCTGAATCCTTTGCCTGGAAATTCCCCGGAACCCATTTGGGTTGTATTGCTCATTCCAGAGATGTTCAGGTAAACAACTTCCCCACCCCACTGTACTTCGGAGGCATGATCAGAGAGTGTAGTGAATAGCTCGACGGGCCAGTAACCGATCGGGACAACATTCAGGCCCATACCCAACCACCAATGGCCTGAAAGTGGATCCTGAAAATTTTGGGTCTTTAATTGTTAGCAAACATCAAACCAAATCAAATGCAATGAAATATACGAGAGCAGCAATAATAACAATCAAACTTTAAAGCATTCTTTATTATAGATGCCAAGCAGCATAACAAGGGTCTTGGAGTGGGAGAACACTGTCAATGTTCGAAATCCAGACGTGACTGCCACACTAAGTGCAGCTTGCAACAAGAGGCAGCATCCACGAAACAAGATTAAACCTAAACCGAGTATAGAATAGGAGCTCTATAATTAAGGCCGGAGATTTCATCAACAATTGGGGGTTCATCATGCAAAGAATTAGAGCTTCCAAGGAGGAAGCTTTTAGGATCACCTCCTCTTCCACAGAAGTTTTGTTTATAGTCGTCGTCCATATGATCCAGGGATGAAAGAGAGAACGTAAAATAACATGTTGGAGGAAATGAAGTGACGGAAGGTGAAGATGGATTGTCTGTTGTTGCAGGTATTGAATCCAATACCTGGGACATTTGATATAACAACACATGAAGTTCAGTTTCAGGAGCTCCATGTTGATCCAAAAAGAACACGTTTTTTTGGTTTTTGGTTGGTAAGTTTGGTTGTTACACCAACTCACCACCAACTCACAAATCCCCCTCCTATAAATACATGCATGAAGGAGAAGGGGAAATTCATCCCAAACAAGAAAAACAAAGTAAGAGAGAACAAGAGAAGAGAAGAAGAGAGAGTGCAAGAGAGAAAAAAATATATATCTTTCTTGCGAGAAAATCTTTCTCTTTAAGAAATTACAAATAATTTCTTGAGTGTATTTGGGATCGGGTGTGAGTTGAGAGTTTGTAAAATTTCCCGGGTTGATAATAAAATATCTGTAGCAGGTCCGGAGACGTAGGCAACATTGGCCGAACTCCGTTAACAATTTTGTGTGTGTGCTTCTTTCCCGCTCCCATAAATTCGGTTTTCCGCAAAAATTTGACCGCGTATTTCCTGACAACTGGTATCAGAGCCTGAGTTACGGTGATCGGTCAAATTTTTTGCGGGGTTACTATTCACGTGAACAGTACTTCGTGAATAGTGAATTTTGTCGGTAACATCGGTTTGTCGACGAAGGTGTTCTAATACACGGTGGTTCCAGAAACGATGGGAGGCGAAGACGGTTTGGCGCACAGTATCGGGAAATTTGACGGTACAAATTATGCATTTTGGAGAATGCAAATTGAAGATTATCTGTACGGAAAGAAGCTTCATCAACCGCTGAGCAAGAAGCCTGAGAAGATGGATCAGGATGAGTGGGAGCTCCTTGACAGACAAGTTCTGAGTGTTATAAGGTTAACACTGTCTAAAAACGTTGCTCACAACGTTGCGAAGGAGAAGACCACGGAAGGGCTCATGAAAGTTCTCTCTGATATGTATGAGAAACCTTCGGCAAACAATAAGGTATTTCTCATGAAGAAACTCTTTCATTTGAAGATGGAAGAAGGTGGCCTGGTTGCCGCACATGTGAACGAGTTCAACACGATTGTCAACCAACTGTCATCGGTTGAAATCGAGTTTGATGATGAAGTGCGAGCACTGATTTTGTTGGCATCTCTGCCAAATAGTTGGGAGCCGATGAGGGCAGCGGTTAGTAATTCTGTGGGTACTCAAAAGCTCAAATTCAATGATGTTAGAGATCGTATCCTTGGTGAGGAAGTTCGAAGGATAGACTCTGGGGAGGCATCAACGAGCTCTACTTTCAACGTGGAAAACAGAGGGAGAAACCCAGATAGAAATAACCGGAGTAATGGCAGATCAAAGTCAAGGAAAGGATGGGGCCAGTCCAAATTCAGACAGCCTGCAGAGTGCTGGAATTGTGGAAAGACAGGTCACATTAAGAAGAATTGTCGAGCACCACCGAAGAAGGAAGACAACACTAGAGGCGGAGCCAATGCAGTGACACGTGAAATCGATGATGCATTGGTAGTGTCTGTTGATTCCCCGAGGAAAATTGAAGCTCGTGATGCAACTGCAAATACCACCAAAGCGTCAATCTCCTATGTCGATAGCCCAGTCGATTCATGGGTGCTTGACTCAGGAGCGTCGTTCCACACCACACCGCACCATAACATCATGGAAAATTATGTTGCGGGAAATTACGGAAAGGTATATCTTGCTGATGGATTACCTTTGGACATAGTTGGTATTGGAGATATCAACCTAAAGATGTCAGACGGACGTGTGTGAAAGATTACGAAGGTCAGACATGTGCCAAAGTTGATGCGAAATCTGATCTCAGTAGGTCAACTTGATGATACGGGGCACGATGTTAATTTTGGTGGTGGAGCCTGGAGAGTCAAGAAAGGTTCCATGGTGGTGGCTTGAGGTCATAAAAGAGGCACTCTTTATATGACGACGAGTTATCAAGACACTGTTGCTGTTGTCGAGAATGCCAAACAGACCAAGTTATGGCATTGTAGGTTGGGACACATGAGTGAGAAAGGGATGAAACTCATGATGGAAAATGGCGCTCTTCCGGATCTGAAGACGGTGGATCATCAGATGTGTGAAAGCTGCATCCTTGGAAAACAGAAACGAGTTAGTTTCTCTAAAGGAGGAAGAGAGCCAAAATCTGAGAAGTTAGAGCTGGTGCACACTGACGTGTGGGGACCCACTCCTGTTGCATCGCTGGGAGGTTCGTACTACTATGTGACCTTTATCGATGACTCCACAAGAAAAGTGTGGGTTTACTTCATGAAGAACAAACATGAAGTGTTTTCGGTTTTCAAAATATGGAAAGCCATGGTTGAGATTGAGACGAATCTCAAGTTGAAGTGTTTAAGGTCTGATAATGGTGGAGAGTACATCAGCGACGAGTTCAAGAGATATTGCGCTGATAATGGGATCAAGATGGAAAAGACTATTCCTGGAACGCCTCAACAGAATGGAATAGCGGAAAGGATGAACCGAACCTTGAATGAGCGTGCAAGGAGCATGAGATTGCACTGTGGATTGCCAAAGACGTTTTGGGCAGATGCAATCAATACCGCAGCCTTCTTAATAAACAGATGACCGTCTGTACCGTTGGGATTTAAGATCCCTGAAGAAGTTTGGAGCGGAAAGAAAGTAAATCTTTCATATCTAAAGGTGTTCGGATGCTTAGCTTATGTTCATATTGATGATGCTGCAAGAAGTAAACTTGACTCGAAGTCTAAGAAGTGTTACTTCATCGGTTATGGTAACGCGGAGTTTGGTTACCGGTTTTGGGATGATGAAAATCGGAAGATCATCCGCAGCAAGAATGTTGTGTTCAACGAAGAAGCGTTGTACAAGGATAAGCTAAGAGAAGGCTCGGAGAAGAAAGAGCCTGGAGCTGTTGACTTAGAAGATATCCTGACACCGGAGTTGCCACAGGATACCGCAACAGCAGAAGAAGAAATCTCTCAAGACGAGAGTGGTGAGGCTGAAGAAAGTGATGATTCTGAAGTGGTCCCATATACACCAGTCACGGAGTTACGACGATCAAGCAGAATCATCAGAAAGCCAGTAAGATTCTCTCCATCGCTCAACTACATTCTGCTCACAGACAGAGGCGAGCCTGAATGTTATGAGGAAGCTATGCAAGTTGATGAGTCGATCAAGTGGGAGCTTGCAATGAACGACGAGATGGACTCGTTGTTATCCAATCACACGTGGGAGTTAGCAGATTTGCCTAAGGAGAAAAAGGCATTGCATAACAAGTGGGTCTACCGAATAAAAGAAGAACCTGATGGGAATAAGCGCTATAAAGCGAGGCTTGTTGTGAAGGGATTCCAACAAAAAGAAGGCGTTGACTACACCGAAATCTTCTCTCCTGTAGTCAAGATGGTGACCATTAGAACGGTTCTTGGGCTGGTAGCACAAGAAGATCTGCATCTTCAACAGATGGATGTGAAGACGGCATTTATTCACAGTGATTTGGATGAGGAAATTTATATGAAGCAACCCGAAGGCTTTGAGATCAAAGGGAAGGAAAGCCTTGTTTGCAAGCTGAAAAGGAGTTTGTACGGCTTAAAACAAGCTCCAAGACAGTGGTATAAACGGTTCGACAACTTTATTAAAGGCGTTGGTTTCTTGAGGTGTGAAGCTGACCACTGTTGTTACTTCAAGACGCTTGAAGAGTCCTACTTGATATTGCTCCTATATGTCGATGACATGCTGATAGTAGGAGCAGACTTGCACGAGATCAATAGCTTGAAGACGAAACTCTCAGAAGAGTTTGCGATGAAAGACCTTGGTGAAGCAAGACAGATTCTAGGGATGAGAATCAGTAGGAGCAAGGAAGGTCTTAAGCTATCACAAGAGGAGTATGTGAAGAAAGTCCTCAAGAGGTTTAACATGGATGACGCGAAGCCAGTTAGTACTCCCCTGGCAAGTCACTTTCGGTTATCCAGAGAACAGTCTCCAAAGACGGAAGATGAGATGGCATGTATGGATAAAGTTCCACATGCTTCTGCTATAGGAAGCCTGATGTACGCGATGATATGTACAAGGCCAGACATTGCACATGCAGTGGGAGTCGTTAGCAGATTTATGAGCAATCCAGGGAAGGAACATTGGGAAGCCGTTAAGTGGATTTTCAGATATCTAAAAGGAAATCCAAGTTTATCGCTACGTTTCACGAAGTCTAAGACGGGATTGCAGGGATATGTTGATGCTGACAATGGAGGTGACATTGACAGCACGAAGAGCACAACCGGGTATGTCTACACCTTTGGCGGTACTGCAATTTGTTGGGTTTCAAAGTTGCAGAAAATTGTATCTCTATCAAGCTGTGAAGCTGAGTATGTTGCGGTAACGGAGGCAACAAAAGAGATGATATGGCTACAGTCTTTTCTAGAGGAGCTAGGCCATGGCCAAGAGAAAAGTGTGTTGTACTGTGATAGTAAGAGTGCCATCGACTTGGCAAACAATCCAGTTTACCATGCTCGGACGAAGCACATACATCGTCGATATCATTTCATCAGATCAGCGTTGGAAGATGAAATGTTGGTGCTTGAGAAGATCCCAGGAAGCAAGAATCCGGCAGACATGCTAACGAAGGTCGTGCCGTATGATAAGCTGAGGTTGTGTGTAACCTCAGTTGGCTTGTCAGAGTAACAAGCCGAGAAGACCTGCTACATCGATCAAAGTGTGAAGACAGATTCAAATCAGTCTTCAAGTGGGAGATTGTTGATAAAAAAAGAACACGTTTTTTTGGTTTTTGGTTGGTAAGTTTGGTTGTTACACCAACTCACCACCAACTCACAAATCCTCCTCCTATAAATACATGCATGAAGGAGAAGGGGAAATTCATCCCAAACAAGAAAAACAAAGTAAGAAAGAACAAGAGAAGAGAAGAAGAGAGAGTGCAAGAGAGAAAAAAAAATATATTTCTTGTGAGAAAATCTTTCTCTTTAAGAAATTACGAATAATTTCTTGAGTGTATTTGGGATCGGGTGTGAGTTGAGAGTTTGTAAAATTTCCCGGGTTGATAATAAAAGATCTGTAGCAGGTCCGGAGACGTAGGCAACATTGGCCGAACTCCGTTAACAATTTTGTGTGTGTGCTTCTTTCCCGCTCCCATAAATTCGGTTTTCCGCAAAAATTTGACCGCATATTTCCTGAAACTCCACATCTTTTATTTGCACGAGCTAACCTCGCCACATCCAAATGAAGTTCATTCTCACAAAAGAGAGCATTACTTCATCATGTTCTCTTTTCTAAAAGAGGTGCGGAGGATCGTCCAGATGTTCGGATTCCAATCGAAATCAAAAGCATATCCAGCAGCCAAACTCAAAGATCTCTCTCATACCCATTGAACACTAGGGTTAAGGATTTTAATCTAAGGTGTTGAAGTTCATTAGAGATGGCAAAAGAAAGGGGAGGGACGGCAAAGTCAACACATATCACCTTCCCTCATTTTCTTCACGTTAGGTGCCTCCCAAACTCCAAGGAGGCGCGCCACCAGACGTTCTTCAAATCAAAAGAGCAAGAGATAGTAAGACCATTTGTTGTAGGCTGTGAAGTAGAGCCAAGTGATGGTCCTCGGATCAAATATGAGGGAGTTGAAAGGAGAAGGGGGGAAATGAGAATTAAATGGGCATCAAGTTCACAATAGAGAAGGTCAACGACATGGAGGAGAGGCGTTACAGAGGAGGGAAAGGGAATTTGATGGGCTAAGATGCCACTGAATGCTAGCCCCGAGTATAAAGAATTCCACCTCTTTAAAGAAAAGATTACGTGGGAGAAACTCATTTTCTTTTTGGTCAATAGTTACTCTTAAAATGTCGAGACACAGCAAAGTTATTTTACAGAGTGGAGGTAAAGGATGGTACGAACGGTGGCCTCCCTTAGGTTGTCTACAGGATGTTCTCAGTGGTAGAGGCCAATATGATCTGGGTATCCATGTTAATTCAAATGTCGCGGCTTGTTGGAATCACAGAAAGAGGCAACATAGAACTCAGATTCTGAATAGAGTGGAGATAGAAATTGAGAAGTATAAGACAGATGATATATCAATGTGGAAAAATGAGAAGGGGAAGTATAAGAAGGTATTCTCTACTAGAGAAACATGGCTCACAATAAGGGAGAAGCATCCATTGTGTGATTGGCATCAAGCTGTGTGGTTTAAATATGCAACTCTAAGGTACTCTTTTATACTTTGGACTGCAATTCATGGGAGGCTGTCTACTGGAGAGAGGGTAAGAAGTTCGAATCAAAATGCTGATGTTTCTTGTGGGTTTTACCAAGAACCATTGGAGACAAGGAAAATTTTATTTTTTGTGTGGGAGAATATTCCAGGCTCTTATCAAATGCTTCAATCTGGAACAAGCTTAGCCTCTTCATAACAAGACATGTGTTTCAATCAGCAGTCCACGCCGTATGGAGAAAAAGAAATAGAAGAAGACATGGAGAAGATCCAGCACCAAGCATGCTTCCAATCAAGAGAATTGACAAAGAGATGAGGAACAGATTCACTATTATTAGACAGAAAGGAGATAAAGAGTATGAAGGAGGAATGGTCTTATGGTTTAGCACAAGATAGAGTTTTGAGTTTTCATCTTTTATAAGTTAGTTAAAGTTTGGAGAAGTTAGAAGAAACTCTAAAATAGGCCACACTTGATGTAGCAAGGTATTTTTCTTTTGAATAAAAATTAACATTTAATTCAAAAAAAAAAAATAGTAACTGACCTTCCAAATCTGCAAGGTTATATCGAATTGGTCTCCCCCAATAGTCGAAGTCCCGGCGATTGCTCCTCCTAGGGCGACATGTCTGTTGACATGTACAAACCCTCTACCATAGTGGTTGTAACACCCGCTGCTAAGATAGTCATCGCTCTGAAATTTACAAAGATTCAACCAAATAAAACTGTATTAGTTGTTCGTTTCAAATTTACACAGACTATGCATCTCAGTATTCAAACTATTGGTTTTTGTTGTCAGTATCAGGTTTTATACATGTGTGTTTTGTTCTTATTACCCCCTGATTCTTTATCTATGACACACTCAAGTTTCACATGGTTCCTATGATTATCAAAGTTTGTTCTAGAAGCCCAATTACATTTTTCTCTTTCGGCTAAAAGCCCAATAACTTTGTTAACCTTTTTCGTTCTTTTGAAACTGAATTAATGAACATTTTAAACCATACTTATGGGGTATGACCAAAGATAAAGGCACGCTACACGTCAGATCATTCAGATTTATGTGCGGATTGTTTTTTTTTTTTTAACAATGCTGATTGTTATATATATGTTTCTTCTCGAAATTTATAGTATTACTAGGTGTTTTCCTACATCAACTGCTGAAATAAAGTTTTTAAATTATATTCATAAATAAATTTTTGTTAATTTTTTGGTTTTATTATTTGCGTACAATATTTTAATTCTATGTAACTAAGATAAAATACATATTTTTATTTACATTTATATTTTATAATATATATATATATATATATATATATATATATATATATCTTGGAAATATTTATATTTATTTATTTTGGTTAATATATATTAAATTAAATTCTATAAAATTAAGAGAAAGTTTTGTTATGTATAATTAACAAAACATAAAATTAAATAATATTTCCAAAATTTGTAGATACTAAAAATAAATAATCATAATATGATTAGAAAATTAATTTTTTTTTGAAAATGCTAAATTTTTAAAGATTTATTTTAGTAATAAAAATTTAAAAATTATTTAAATAAAATTAAATACTATTTTCTAAAATTATTATATATTACTATATTTCTAACTTTACTATTTATTGTTATATTAATGATGATTTATAAGTTGTTTCTTTTTTTCTAAAAACTTACCAAAATTATAAAACAAAATTAAATGTTAATGTCTGTGTCATAATTAGTCTAAGACAGTCATGTCATCTTTGTTAGTATATCATGTCATCATTTTGTTTTCAAAATTAATGTGGTAATGACATGTGTCAAAATCACTTGGTAAATAATGTATAGGGATAGAGACCTAATAGAACTGTGTAGTTCCTAATAATAATAAAATAGTTTTACTAAGTGTATTTGTTGACATTAGAAAGCAAAAAAAAATGAAGAAAACTTACGGTCCAATATGTGAACAGTCTAGGTTGGTGATCGCCATATTTGTTCGGGTAAACCTGAGTATCACAATCAATTTTATGGTTAGACATTGGCATACATAACGATATTGTATAATTCGATAACTTGTACCTGCCAACCCGTCTCAAGCGTGTTGAGGTCTTGGTTTTCGTAACTTCCAGACGTGACCCAGATCTGCGCCAAACTGAAGTCGTCCCCTGACTCAACGACTGGGTTCCAGACGTTTAGTGTGGCTTTCGCTCCATAGATGGGTAGATCTTTCACGTACCCTACATCATACTATTTTTCACAAGTACACACTCAGTTATTAACGGTTCGAACATATAGTGCACAAATATATACGAAATCAAATACAGTAGAACCTATATAAATTAATATTCTTTAAATTAATAATTTCTTTAAATTAATAAATTTCACCAGTCCTAACTTGGACCGGTTCAAAATTTGACACAAATCGATAAAATAATAAAATAATATTTTTTTAGAAAATTCTATGTAAATATATGGTCGCATTAAAATTATAAATTTATAATTTATAGGTATACATATTTTATGTAAGTAGAAACTATTATTATATTATATGTTTTATATTCACAAATAAATTATCTTTATATTTTCTTAACACTTAAAATATTTTTGATGAGATTTAGTAATATTATATCTAAAACCACAATTTATATTATATACAATCTATACTATTATTTGATAAGTGAATTTTCTTACTTGTCATGTTCCCCATGATTTTAGGAATTTTTCTTATTTATCATATTTTATGATTTTGATTAATAAATCATCAATTTAAATTTATACAATTATTTGGACTTTATAAAATAAGTAGACATAGGGATTATGATAAAATTATAAATATTTTACTTGATCCAACCTATATAATAGAATCTTTTAAACTTACTATTTAAAAAAAAAAAATTAACAACTCATATATTGTAATTTCTCTTTTTAATTTTTACTTCTATGTTATAATTATGAAATGAATGTGTTATGTGTTAGATGATAATAAAATATAATGTTATTCTTGCATTATCAACCAATCATAAGTTTTCTATCGATTTTTTATCACAAATTAATTTATAAAAATCATTATGAATTTATAAAATCCGCACACTGTGCGGGTAAAATAAGAATTCTTCTAAATGTGTGTAATATATTCAATATCAAATAAACTATTAAGTTTATCACCCTAGCACCTATTCAACTAGTACACATCTTTCATCGGTCTTGTTAATGAGTCCAAGTTAGTTTAGTTGAAATAATAGTATAGATAGATATAATAAAATTAAGATAAATGTCAAATTTCAAAAAATAACAATTATTGTCTATACACTAAAATCAAATATATATTTTTATCTTATAATAAATATATCTTTAAACAAGAAATCTAAATAAGGAAAATTTTGTAAATTAATATCTCTATAAATTAATAAAATTTCAAAGTCTCAACATTATTAATTTATAGAAGTTTTACAGTATATGTTAAACTAATCACGCTATTCTATAAGCGAATGAAAGAGACTTGCCTGATGCCCCTTGGTGGCTCGGTCTGCGGCGTCAGAAATCAGGGAACCGTATTTCCCCTCTGAAAGTTCAGCCTCAGCTTCAACGCATCGTATAGGAAAGCTCCCATGAGGGCACGCTGTTCCATTGCGGTGCCACACTTGCCAGCCAAACCCTCCTTCTTCTTCTGCTTTCATCATGCCGCTGGGGTTATCATGTTTACAGAAAACAAAAAGGGAGTTAGACATGAAAAGATGTTGATCGTATATGGAACCATATAGATTAAGGAAACAGTGCAAGATTGTCGCGGAAGTAAGATTGCAGAGACATGAAACTTCTAATTGGTTGTTTGTTTCAGGTGGAGCTACTGAGATTACATAATAAGTGATGCTCAGTATATGATTTAGTTCCAGGTGGGTGTGTTTTTTATTTAGAAGATGTCTTGACTGTTTCAGTTAATTTGGTTAGCAATCTGGTCAGTTAATAGCGAGAGCTAAAAGAGAGTGTTATGATTCACTGATAAGTTGAGATTGTCGTTTCAGTGTGTTAAGAAAACAAAAGAGACAATTAACGGTTAACTTAACAGGACAAGGTGCATCATAAGTAGATTCGTAAGAGGAGTCTTAGAGAATGTCACTTGTAGGCAAGGCAAGTGAAGAGACAAATATATGAGAGGTGTACTGCAGGGATGCTTATATTAAGAACAGGCGCAGTGATTTGTTTAAATCAGAGAACAACGTGATGCAAGAGCCAAAATCGGCTAAGTTCTAGGACAGAACTACATTTTGTGGTGGTGCAGGTTCACAGCTGAGAAATAAAAATATATATATCAAGGATTCACAAGCGTATCATGGGGTCATATGGTATGAGCTGGTTTAAAGTTCACGAGCAGTGGGTTTCATTCAAATCTGCTAGTGGAAAATTTGTAATGTTCGATTTTTTTTGGATTCAGGGTTTGTGTTGAAAGCCTTGTCTAACAGGTTGATGACATTTTCTGTTTGGCGTAACAGCCGTATAAAAAGGAGTTAGAAGCATATCTGATACAAAAGGGATGGATCAGTGTGACACCCCGACCCAGCATAGCTGAAATGGTCGGCGATATCATGACACTTGTCTCCAGCCACAAGGCCGAAACAATGTGTCTTTAGGATTCCAGGACGTCTTTGACAAAAACCCACCAATATGAGCCGAACCTGAAATGAAAAGGGAAGAAGGAGGGGTGAGCATTTCGACAAAAGCTCAGTGAGGAAAGCTCTAGGAGCCCCAAAATAATCACCAATAATCATCACACAACATAGCATAAGTATGTAACTTAAACATCCAGTAAGGCAAAAGCAATCAACAAGAAACGAGGATAAACCCCGGCGGTGCCAACAATGAGACAACGCCACCTAAATCGGTACCTGCGTTCCTCATGTTGTCGCGCGAGAACTTTCATGTTGCGTTGTCTCCACGACATCACGCTGTCTCACGCCTTCACGCAATCAAGTTACCGACACCGGTTCACGCTTGATCCGCCACCATGTTCATACGTTCCACGTTGTCTCCACGACATAACGCTTCTACGTTACTTCATTTACAGGCACGCCGCATGCCCGCTCCGGCGATGGATCATGCCAACTCAAACGATTGCCACATGACCCAACAAGAAACGATGTAACGCCCGAGACATACATACATGTCATTCCACCACGTTACAGCGGCACACATACACTACAAGAAAACGTGCCCATAACAACGAACATTTACGACGAAAATATTTCGTCGTAAATTTACATGGTCTTTACAACGAAATTACGAAGAATCTAACTTTCGTCGTAAACGCCATGTAAATTTACGATGAACTGATTTCGTCGTAAACTCCATGTAAGTTTACGACGAATGTACGTGGAATGAGAAATACGTCGTAATCATTACATCGACATTACAACGAAGCATGTTACCGTTATATTTAGGTGAAAACGTGTATTCAATGTGCTTTAACTTACCTAATTTCGTCGTAAAGTCGTTGTAAATAATATGTTAAAACCATGTAAAATCCATGTAAAATATTCCTTGTAAAATCGTTGTTATATTTCAACTACCCAACTCGAAAATTTCTCTATATATATGTCATTTCCCACAACTCTCTTCCTCACAACACACAAACGGGAGAAAAAAAAATCAGAAAAAAAAAATCAGAAAAAAAAAAATTTCAAAAAAAAATCTAAGAAAAAAATGGCCGGTGGAGGTAGTATTTACGAGTTACGGAGTTGGATGTATTTGCACAAAGATTCCGACGGGAGGGTGACGAACGCATTTCTGAGCGGGCTAGAGACATTCATGCACCATGCGGGCTGTACACCGATCACACAGGAAAACGGTAAGATGTTCTGCCCCTGTCGGAAATGCAAGAATTCAAAATTTGCACGTAGTGAAACTGTATGGAAGCATTTAGTAAACAGAGGATTTACACCACAGTACTACATTTGGTATCAACATGGAGAGGGTTATGGGGGAAATGAAGCTAGTAGTAGTAATAATAATTTTGAGGATGGTCATCATAGTGAAGAACCGAATCATTTGCATAATGAATATAATTATCATCAAGATCATGAGCAGATAGTAGATCATGATAGGGTTCAAGATATGATTAGTGATGCATTTTTAGAAACAACTACAACAATAGCTGATGGAACTGGAAATGTAGAAGAACCTAATTTGGATGCAAAAAGGTTTTATGAAATGCTAGATGCTGCAAATCAACCAATCTACACTGGTTGTAGAGAAGGTCTCTCTAAATTGTCTCTAGCAGCTAGGATGATGAATATTAAAACGGATCATAATTTACCTGAGAATTGCATGGATGCATGGGCGGAGTTGTTTAAAGAGTATTTGCCAGAAGACAACGTGTCTGCTGAATCTTATTATGAGATTCAGAAATTGGTTTATAGTCTTGGGTTGCCTTCGGAGATGATTGATGTTTGCATCGACAACTGCATGATCTACTGGAAAGAAGATGACAAGTTAGAAGAGTGTCGATTCTGCAAAAAACCACGATTCAAACCGCAAGGCCGTGGGAGGAATAGGGTACCGTACCAAAGGATGTGGTCAAGATGTGTTGAACGAGGTCAAAAGTTCTCCGGAATGAAGAGTCATGATTGTCATGTGTTTATGCAACGACTACTTCCATTTGCTTTTGCCGAGCTCCTTCCAGCAAATGTCTATGAAGCACTTGCAGGTTATTATAAAACGTTAATATATATACATATGTTATGAAATGTTATTAATTTGATTACTTTTGCAATATACAGCCATCGGCGCTTTTTTCAGAGATCTCAGCACACGTACGTTCAAGGAAGAAGTCATCGAACAACTTCATCATAACATTCCGATCATATTGTGCAACCTGGAGAAGATATTTCCTCCTTCATTTTTTGACGTCATGGAGCATCTAGTTGTCCACCTACCGTATGAAGCATTGCTTCGTGGACCTGTTCACAACGGATGAATGTATCCGTATGAGCGACAGATGAAACATTTGAAGGGGAAAGCAAGAAATCTTGCAAAGGTGGAAGGTTCAATAGTTGCGGGAAGTTTGACAGCCGAAACATCTAACTTCACATCATACTATTTTGCTCCAACTGTTCGTACGAGGAAAAGAGTTCCTAGAAGATATGATGATGGTGGAGTACCGACATCATATCCAATTGATGGTGTTCCTGACATTTTCTGCGAAATTGCACGGTTTGGTGGTAAAACGAAAGAAGTATGGTGGTCATGTGAAGAGGATAAACATAGTGCCCAAACTTATATTCTGCTCAACTGCGAGGATGCTGTGACCCGTTACTTTGAAAGGTAAATATTTTTGTGAATGTTAATTATATGAATTGCAGTTAATTATGTATGACTTGATTATTTGTTTAATTTGCAGCATGTTTGTATCTCAAGTTGAAGAAGCAATACCAGGAATATCTGCAACTGATGTGGACACACGTAAAGATAAGCACTTTGCCAAGTGGTTAAAATCACAGGTACGTAATATATCTCATACATTGATTAATTAAGTAAGTGTTTTGATACTTCAATATTAATTAAGAATAACTGCTTTTGGCAGGTTGATTATGACGATCCTTATTATCCCGTATGGTTTCACGAATTGGTTCAAGGTCCAGTTGCAAAGGTCACCACATCACCTATGTATTTCACACGAGGATTTACCTTTCACACATACGAGTATGGGAGACATCGGGCAACGAGTAACAACGGAATATGTGTGAAAGGTGAAACGGACTTTTACGGGATCTTGCAGGAGATTATTGAAGTGGAATTTCCGGGGTTATTGAAGCTAAAATGCGTCCTCTTCAAATGTGAATGGTTCGATCCTGTTGTGAACCGAGGGATTCGGTATAACAAATTTGGTGTTGTGGATGTCAATTTTGGGAGAAGATACAACAAATTTGAGCCTTTCATCTTAGCTTCACAAGCCGAGCAAGTAAGCTTCCTTCCTTATCCTCGGTTTCGAACTTCCGGGATAAACTGATTAGCTGCTATCAAAATTACAACTCGTGGACGCATTGTCGCTGGAGAAGAACCGCTCTTGCAAGAAGAAGACGCTATCAATGAAGTTGAGGTACCAGAACAGCCAACTGATGAAATCCTTTTGATCGACCCGCAAAACTTTCAATATGAAGATATTCCCGAAGATGCGACAGATGAAGCACGTGAAGACGAGTTCGAGAGAAGCGACGATGATGATTGTAATGATAGTGATGAGAACGAAAACGATTTAGAGTGATGTAATATTGATGAGAACGAAAACGATTTAGAGTGATGTAATATATGTCTCTGATGTTGTATTTCTCTATTGTAACGTATGTTTAAAGAAATATTGTTTTTTTACCATCCTAATGTATGTGTAACAAATGTTGTTTTATATAATATGTATTTGTGTTAATTTTAAAAAAATTATTTGGAGTTTTAGGGTTTTAGAGTTTAAGTTGGAGAAAGAGCACAAAGTAGTAGAGAAGAAGAGATATGATGTTAGATGATATGTGACTTTGGGGTTTAGGGATTTCATTCTCGGTGTTTAGGGTTAAGCGTTGTAAAATCGTCGTAAACCGATGTTTCCAAGTAATTTTGTCGTAAATGGAATAACGCGGGCCTGGTAACTTCGTCGTAAACGTGGGCCTTGTAAATTCGTCGTAAACCGATGTTTCGACGTAATTTCGTCGTAAATCGAAAAACGCGGGCCTGGTAACTTCGTCGTAAATGAAAAAACGCGGGCCTAGTAACTTCGTCGTAATGTTACGTCACGTTTACGACGAAACATTTTTTATATATTGGGACGCCGAGACGAGGCTGCCTCGTCCATTCCTCTTAAACTCCTCTCATCTCCCTAAGGTACATTCTCTTGCCTCCTTTTTTTTTTTTTTTAAGTTAGTTTAGGTTATTAATTAGTTAGGTAATTAGTTTAGGTGATTATTTAGATAATTAGTTTAGGTGATTAGTTAGATGACGGAATCCTATAGTTTAGGTGATTAGTTAGGTAACGGAATAATTTTTTAATTATGTCGTCATAATTGATTAAATTTATTTAAATTTTTTTTAGATGGCTCCTAGACGGAAACCAGCAGCACCTACTTATGCCCAGTTGTTTGGCGATGGCTCCGGTACATCTTCTTCCGGTCCATCGTCATCCGATGCAGTTCTAGACTCTCAGACTTCTCAGAGAGTTTTTTCGAGTCCTCCTCTTCCACCGCAGATGCCTCCACCTCCTCCTCCAGCGGCTGCACCTGAGCCTGTCCCAGAAGGTGCAGTTCATCCGGATTTGCGTGTGCCTTCATATGCTCCCTTCGCGAGATATACGGTGGAGGATTTTCTTGCCCAGCCTGGACGGGAGGGTTTGGATGTTCTAGACCCCGATAGACCCCGAGGAACTTATTGGTAAGTTATTAATTTTTATTACTTTAAAATTTAATTAATTTTTATTTTGTAACGGTTAAATTATTTTTTTTTCAGGTTTGGGGCTAACAACCGTGTTAGCCGGAGCGTTTCGGCGACGATTAAAGGTTACTACGATGGGGCATACCCGAACTGGAGCAAGACACCAAATCACGTTAAGATCACGTGGTTTAAATGTTTTGCGGTAAGATTTTTAAATTTAATTAAATTTTCACTTTTATATATATATATATATATATATTTTTTTAATATTTATTATTAATTGTAATTTTTTCAAAATTTTTATGTTTCAGCAAAAGTGGCATTGGTCTTTGGGAATCACCGAGAGGGTGAAGGCGGAATTCGTTGCAAAGGCAAAGATACACCTCTGCAACACAGTCTCTGATTGGAAGGACAAGTGGGAGATCTACGGGTATGAGGGAAAGCCCACTGAGCTCACGACGGATGTGTGGGATGGCCTCATCGCCTATTGGGAGCACCCCTCTTCCATCAGAAAGGCCAATTCGTGCTCGGCTTCTCGAAGGACGAAGGATAAAGATGGTCATTTGCCCATGCTTCACAGAACCGGACAAAAACCTCATGCAGGAGTCCGTCTAGAAGCTGTAAGTTTTGTTTTAAATATATATTTTAAAATATTCAATTAATATAATTTATAATATTTAATTTAATTTTTTTTGTAGTTCGAGAAGACGGAAGTCTTACCTTCTCTGTCTGACCTATTCAAGATGACTCACGCCACATTCGACAGAGTTTTTGTGGATCCTGCATCTGAGAAACTCTTCCGAACAGTGGCTGGTCGGATTGAAGAACGGGAGACGCAACTAACCCAGGAGTCTCCCGATGGATTACCAGTCACATTGTCCACCCAAGAGGTCGACAGAATCTTCGAAGAGGTAACTTAAAATTTTAGTTTACATTATTTTAAATATTTTAACATAATTAACTATATTAATATATGTTTTGATTTTATAGGTGGCTCCTAAAAAGAAGGGACGGATAGTCGGTATA
Organism: Brassica napus; assembly: GCF_020379485.1. Lineage (NCBI taxonomy): Eukaryota > Viridiplantae > Streptophyta > Magnoliopsida > Brassicales > Brassicaceae > Brassica > Brassica napus. The sequence goes on along the minus strand of NC_063448.1, from coordinate 4,432,402 downwards.
GGCTCTGTTAACGAAGTTGCAAGGGCAACTTCGTCATACACTTCGAGACGGGATGAAGAGACTGCTCAGATGAAGGCTCAAATGGATAGCCAGAAGGCTCAAATGGATAGCCAGCAGGTTCGTTTAGACTCTCTTGAGGATTTGCTAGACGTGATGGCCGTGGAAAACCCGGTTATGCAGAGAATGTTGAGTGAGAGATGAGCCGCTCTTGGAATGCCAAAACGAGATCCCCAAGAGTCCGATCCAACCCGTCAACAGCCGAGCAACCCCACCAACTACTTCGACAATATGTAGTTTTTTTTTTCTGTTTGCATTATGAATTTAAATATTATTGTATGACTTTTTAAAAATATGTTTTCCAATTTCATATTTTTTAAAAAAATTTAAATTATTTTAAATTCTGAATATTAAATATAAATTAAAATCTATTATATACTAATTAATAATAATATAATAAGAAACGATGTAAACTCCTCGTAAACATTACATGGAGTTTACATCGAATGTTTACGAGTGATTAACATCGAAATATTTACGAGGATTTTACATCGAAATGTTTACGAGTGATTTACAACGAAAGTATTTACGTGTGCTTTACATCGAAACAATTACGTGGGCTTTACGACGAAGTCTTACGTGGCGTTTACGACGAATCCTTTCCCTGCGCTTTACGAGGAATATATTTCGTCGTAAATGTAACGAGTCGTTTACGACGAAACCTCCGTTACGACGGACGTTTAACAACGAAACGTCTTTCGACGTTAATTCGTCCTAACACCCCGTTTACGACGAATTTACAACGAATACTGCCCTAGTAAAAAATATGTTTTCTTGTAGTGATAGGCCTTAAGCCTTTCCCTAACTCAATACATCTCCCAAATATATAAATATCAACCTCATATACAATAACCCCAATCAATACAATCATCACATTCAATCCTCAAACATCATCCAACCATATTTTAACAACCTTAGCAATAGATCTATGTCTTTCACACATCAAGCATCAAGATATATATATATATATATATCATATGAATATTTATTTATATTAATAGATCTATAGAAAGTAACAAGTAGGGATGAATGATCAACCTAGACACTTCTACCCTGATGAGATAATGATAAAAGGATATAGAGATTGCAACAAGCCCTCACCTTGGCCTTAGATCTGAGAATGGAAAAGAGAGTTGAACCAGATCTGAAGCTTATGGTTTTCCACGAACCAGATCTACAACAAAAAGGATTGGTGCTACCACCAAAGAATCCGTGATGAGAGATCCAAGATAAAAGAGAACAAAGAGATGGAGGAAACGAGAACTAGGGTTCCTTACCTCACCATCGACCAGATCTAGAAAGAAGACAAGGAGAGATCTGGACATAAAATTGGATCGGTTCATCGGGGATCTTCAACGGCTTGGCTCCAACCTTCAGCAAACGGCGAACACCAAGGAGAGAGAGAGAGAGAGAGAGAGAGAGAGAGAGAGAGAGAGAGAGACGCAGGCGAGAGAGAACGAGAGAGAAGAAAAGAGAAACCTTGACGGTTAGGGTTTTCAGATCTCTCTGGAACTCTGCAAGGCTTCGCTCTGATTTCTAATGGGAGAGAAGAGAAGGAGGAGGCTCCTTTTTATAGGAAAAGAAGAGGAAACCTTAGGGTTTACTACACGGGCCAGAAAAGAAGGATAAAAGCTAATGGACTTTGGTCTAAATCAAGTTAATAATCAAGAAAAACAAAACCATTCCGGTTTGGGAGAACCGGGATGTGACAATCAGGATCACAGATAAGTTAAAGACGGTTTCAGTAAGTTGAACAAGTGGTGGTGGCAGACCCGTTCCTCCCATGAGGCAGCTAAAGCACAACCTTTACGGCACATAATTTTTTTAAAAAATTTAGGCCACGTCTTAAATTTTGTATACAAGCCTTTGAGTTGATATTAATACCAAAACTGCATGATCCTTGTTCCTTTTTACGAGTTTCCATTTTCTAATGTTATAGCTATTTAAATGACATTAAAGGAAATTTAACTTATTTGATAAACAAACAAAAAAAAAGACAAAATTTCTATGAAGGCCACATTTTTTTTTCAAATGCTTTAAGCCACCTAGTTGTTTGGGACGGCACTAGTGGGTTCTATTAGTAACTAGGGGGTGTCCTCGCTACGCGCGAAATTGTTGATAATTATTTTTGTTTTAAATGTTTTAATTTTATTTTTAAGTGTGTCATTTTGTCATTTTAGTTCTATTTTTATTAAAGGTGGAATAATACACTATCAATAACTGTTACAATTATGAATTCACTAAATTAGTTTAAAATAAATGAAAAAAATCATATCTAACTAATATTATCTTTTAAAATAAGTTAAATGCTAAATCATATGCAAACATCCTTAACAATGATTTTAATAAAGTAATATGATATAATAATATGGTGTATTTTTTATTAGTTTTCGTTAAAGCGTAGTAAATTATTGGTTATAATATCACAATAGATATGTTTATAATTTAATCCCACTAACTCTACCGAAGAAAGTAACTTTATTACTAATCGTCGTTGGTTATAATCGAGGTTTTGAAGAAATTGTTGTGAGCGAAGATTAACATATCCTACATCATGCATTATATATAGCCTAAGTTTAATATGTTACCATAGAAATATGTATAATGACATAAATGCGGAGGAGTGAAGAGAGTGTTTTAATGGTGGTAATTGCGATCATTACAGCAGGTTTTGAATGGTGAATGAAGAAGCGTTACTAACCGTTGGCAACAGAGACTTGGAGAGGAAGAAGAGGGACACATAATTAAATTGGGCTTGGAGAAATAACAAAAGCTCAATTAAATTGGGCTTTGAGGAATAACAAAAGCCCAACATCACACAGATGTGGTCTGGAGATAGGGTTCAAAGGCGTGGAGGCAGGGGAAGATATGGTGGAGGCTGATAAGCCATGATACCCTAAATTTCAAGTGTCTTCAAGTGTTACTCAGCCAAGCCGTGATTCTGGAGGCCGAATCTTGACCTAATCGGGGAAGCAAAAGAAGAAAAATAGTGAGATGAGAGAATCCGCGATCACAATCAAAGTAATTACCCAGGAGTTAGAATCTCTATCTTCTACCTGATCGAATACAACCGTAATCGGAGAGACAAAGAAAAAGCATGCCTGAGATCCACATAAACCTCTCCATACCCGGGATGTTTGATAAACCAATTGTGTCCCTTAACGTCTTTCTAGGTTTGTTGATTGATATATGTGAATATAAAGATTAATTGTTTGTGCTCTCTTTACATTGTGAATGTTATTTTTTGTAATGACTACGACAATTACAATTGAGGATGTTAGAAGAAAATTGTGGAAGTTTTTTTTTGGGACAGGTGTCAAAATTTTCCTGTGCCATTTGTCAGAAGAATGGAAATAATCTTCTTTATATATAAAGATAGGCGGCGGTACAATTTTGTGTTATCTGTTTAGACAATAGGCTGACTGGCTATGAGATTCGTTCAAGTTTGAAACATATGTGCTTCTATTTTTTTTTTTCTGCAGTTGATTGGTTCAAGGCTCAGTGCACATGAGTATAATTAAAAAGGCTAGCATTGGAATCATAAAGTATTGATGTGATAATCAATTACTAACAATCTGATGGTGTTGACTGAAATAAACTATAAAGAAAGAATAGACTAGTGACGAGTTGAACTTGACACAAGATGTGAGCATCTCGTGCTCCAGTTCAAGAAGAGACATGGGAGTATTGATGAAGGTGGTGACTGTGAGAGATAAGGAATTCAGTTAACTCATGATTTGGGCCAGAAAATGGGCTTACAATAAACTTCAGTTTAAGTTAAGGTTTTGCTCAGGCTTTTAGGGCTGCTCCTCACTTATATACACAAGCTTACAACCCAAGGAAGATCTAGTCTAATCTAATACGCAGGAATCTGAGCGCCTCAGAGGCAGCTCGTAGAGCTAGAACAAGAGGTAGACAAAATTGAAAGTAAACATTTAAAAAAAAAACACACACACAACAAACCTGGAAGGAGTGATTTTTCAGGAGGGGGTTCGTTAGGGATGGTTGATCCATTTTCTTAACACAGTCAATAACATCTCCGTCCGAACTCTATTATTTCAAGAAAACAAATAAAAATGTAAAGTTACTCTAGATCAAGTTTGAAGTTCTAGTTAAAGTTAGTCATTTTAAGTCTTACATGAACGGTCAAGACTGGAGTGGCGGCTGAAACTCCTCCACAGAGAGAGAGTAGTAAAAGTGCGGTTGCCATTGTGAACGCTGCGACGATGATAGTATTGGTGCCTTGGAACTGCCATGGGTTAGATGGCCATGAGGTGAGAGCTTTGAAATCGCCAAGTTTTTGGGGATCTGATTGTCCTCTCTCTTTCATCTTCTTCATCTTCTTCAACTGCTTCTAACGTCTACACACAAAACCAATTTCATTATTTACTTTCCACGACCAAGTTACTTTGTTCCATATACTCTTGATAAAAAAAAAGAGTTCCACAACATAGTTCACAAAGTAAGCATCCATCATTCTTGTCATGGAAAGACCAAAATAAAATCACAAGGAAGCACGTTCCGATTAAAAAAAAAAAACGTTTACTTTGCAAGATTTTGTTTTCTGAACCACAAGCATATATATAGACCTGTTAATGTTGTTCTTGTAACACCATAATGCACATGTGTTAGACTTCACCACCGATCTTGACAAAATGCGATGAAGATTACACAACGAAAAGAAAAAGATATTTTTAATTTTTCTCAGGAAGAAAGCTCACAAGGAAACTGCAAAGTAGAAGTTCTCCATATATACGAACAAAGATTTTACCTGGCATCGAGTATCACTTGCGACTGTCGTCGGATGATATAATATTTTCTTATCCGTTTTTGGAAATTCCCAACATAGAAACCTTTGACCAAAGTGGCAACCACCACCCTGCGGTCCTCCACTCTCTCTCTCCCTCTCTCTTAACATTTGTGTCTTTTTGTTGGATTCATTACTTGTTAGCAGGTCTTTTTTTTTTTGAATCTTTGTTTAACAGGTTTTGACAAGTGTAATTTGAAGATAAAACATAAATACAAAAAAAACCTATTGATGCACCATTTCGATTCTGATTAGCAAATCATATAATTATGAAACCCATTTTCATGATTTAATCAATACTTTAATTAGACTTTATATATTTTATTGTTTAAAATATACAATGTTAAATTCATTTAGTGATTAGATATTAGTTTCGCATGCTTTCGAATATCCTCCTTCCTAAACAAAATAGTCATATCGTAATAGTAGTTTTCTTTATTTGGATACTATATTTAACAACTCATACATGAACTTGTAATCGTTAAGTAATACTATATATATTTAACTTTAGCTTGGAAACAAGACGTGGTGGATGTGGTCCTTACCTTTCTAGTTATACCACTAAATTGTTCTTTTATTTGTTTTACGCAAACATTCTAGTTAAATCAATAAAAACTATTATAACTATTGGAAAGAAAAAAAAAATTAAGCGACGATAGTTATTTAGTGGTCACTTGTTCGAGTAGGCCACATATCAATTATTTCTTCTTTTCCGTTCTTTTGATATTTGTGAAGGTGTGTTTCTCAAACTAATGTTTTCGATTAAATATGGTAAAGATAGTTTTTTTTTTTTTTTTTTGGTAAAGATAGTTACATAAATGTAAACTGTTAATTAAACCTTTTCCTACAACTAAATACGAAGTTTATATCGAAATAGAGCAGAGAGGATGAACGGAAATGAGCAATGACAACCGAGCGGAGATAAAGTTAAGCATGCAGGGTCCACAGTCCACTATGCTGAAAATGAGAATTGCGAAGAGAATGCAAAAAAAAATCCAAAAAGCTCTGCAAGCGTACTTCACATACAAGAAATATCGAAAAGAGGGTAGGCTCTAAAGTCTCTAACTATGTAATGATCTCATTAATTAAAGTACATGTTAAACAATTATATTACTTACGAATAAAAAAGATATTACATAACTTCGATCAACTATAAGGTGATCAACACAAAGAGATAAAACTAGGCCTGGGATTTTTATCCATAACCGAATACCCGAACCGGAACCGACCCGAAATGGACCGGTTCGGTTCGGTTTCGGTTCTAGGCAATTTATCCGATGGGTATTAGTGTTAATTATCCATGGGTATCGGTTCGGTTCCGGTTTTTACCCAAAACCGAACGGGTACCCGTTTAACCCGAATTCTATGCTTAAAAAACATAAATTTGTATCTTTCGAGGGTTGAACCCGGGTTGGATAGGCAAAGCAACGACTGCAATACCACTAGACTAGTTCAACTTTGTTGTATTTAATACATATTACTAATATATATACGATTTCTATTAACTTTTTAAAAAAAAATAAAATAAATAAATAAAAAACTGGTATATAATTATTTTATTTTGTAAATATTTATATAATTCACATAAGAAACGGGTACCCGGAACCGACCCGAAACCGGTAGTACCCGATCCGAAACCCGAACCGAAATTTACTAAGTACCCATTGGGTATAGAATTCATTTATCCGAAAAACCCGGACCCGATCGGATCTTATCCGAACCCGAACCGAATATCCGAAGTCCCAGCCCTAGATAAAACTTTTGGACAAACAGATTCCTATTGAATAAGTTAATGTGGCATATATATACCCTGTCTAGTTAACCGAAAAAAATCAAGGACATGTATGTTTTGAATAAAGTTTAGAATTTGAGTTTATTTTATTTTTTATCTAATGTAAAAATTTCTAATCAAATTTGAAAATTATGTGGATGTAACATCTGTTAATGAAATCCAAACTAAACATTAGTTTTGTTGGACAAGATTCAATTTCATGCTAGATTTGGAATAATGTCAAAATAAATTCAGTGAATTACATGTTGGGTTCTATAGCTGGATAATTAGGTTAAAATGTGTGTCTTACGCCGAATTAAATCTGCAAAATTCAAATAATATTACATGAAATATTGTATTTCCAACAGTAATAATAAATATAGAGATATTAAATTATTGATTAGTTAAATGGATATATAAAATTTTGGCGCAATTTGAAGTTGGGCTTTGATCACATTAATAGTCGAAAAGCCTATCTAGGAAGCGTACCGACGATAGTCTTTGTTTCTGGAGTGTTTTCTTCTGTAATTTTTGTTTTTCAAAATCCTTTTCGTTGCAGACTGTGTACAAAGGAAGGAAGAAGAAGACGATCGAGTATTTTCAAGGTTCTTCACGAGAGATCTGTCTGTCTCCTCTTTTCCGAATCAGTGATTTCATGCTTAGGTTACCTGAGATTGAACGCTTGATTTTAATGAGCTGATCTCTCAATAGTGACTTGGATATTGACAAAGTTTGGTATTTCGTCACTTCACTCTCTAAATCATCCAAACGTACTCAAGTTCAATGCGTGGTAAAGACTTAGCTATCATCTAATCAATTATCTGCCTCTCTCTTTTATTTGTTTCTAATATCGTCTTCTTGTGGTTTAGTTTTGGAATATTGCGTTGGGGGGGGGGGTTATCTCAGGACGTTATTGCAGCAGGTACTTCAACTGTGTTCTTGATGACTTGTTTCTGAAAATCACTTGTTCTGCAGGACTGTAAGCTGCCAGAAGATTCAGTATATGGTCTTGCCTATGATCTTGTCATAGCCTTGCTGTAAGATCATTCTCTTACCAGTTTGACACTACCTCTAGGAAATTTTCAGCTTCTTACATTCGAAACAAATTACATATTGTGATCTGAAACCATCAAACATCTTACTTGATGAAAATGGACATATTAAGGTAAGCATTTTTTCTGTCTTTTCTATTCAGGTATCTCTAGTTTATTTTGTTTAAATGCTATCATATTGCTTTGTGTTGCAGCTGTGTGATTTTGGGTTGGCAAGGAAGCTAGATGATATTAGTAAATCTCCATCCATTCCACGGTAAGGAGTATTTATCTGTCCGTTTTCTCTATATATATAGGCTTAACAGTGTTAGTGAATCTAGGATTTCAAATTACACCGGAAACTATATGTATGACATAAATACTCATCTCTTGTGATAACTTGCATCAGGGAAAACGTGGAACTCCGTATTATATGGCTCCAGAACTATATGAAGATGGAGGGGGTCCATTCTTTTGCTTCTGAGTTCTGACCTATGGGGCCACTTGGCTGTGTTTTTTATATGAGTGTTACACAGGGAGACCTCCTTTTGTGGCAAGAGAGAGTTCACCCAGCTTGTGAAATCTATTCATTCAGATCCAACTCCTCCACTCCCTGGAAATGCCAGCCGTCCATTTCTCAATCTCATTGAGTCTCTTCTTATCAAAGACCCAGCGCAAAGAATACAATGGGCAGATCTCTGTGGTCATGCATTTTGGAAGAGTAAAATATAATCATGTATATTGGCATATACACAAAGTCTAGGGAGAAAGTTCCAAAAGGTAGTTCAAAGCACAAGGAGAACTCCACTCATGGTTCAAGGGCGCCATGAGACGCCACAAAAGGGTACTCCTGTTGGTTCAAAAGCTCAAACAAAGTTTCCTAGCAAGACAACTGGGTAAAAGCATGGAGGTCGTCCGGGTTCTAACCGCCAGGTGAATATCCTAAGATTGTCAAGGATAGCAAAGGCAAATCTCCAAAAGGAAAATGAGAAGGAAAACTACAGGAGACCCTTACCTAATAGCAACGAGAACTGTGCTGAAGTGAAAATTGATAACACTGATATGGAACTTGATTTTGATGAAGACAATGATGAGGATGGTCCAGATGAACCAGAAGGAAATGAGAACACCTCTTGTGCACAAGATGAAAGAGTTTTGAGTCAAAATGAGAGTCACAGAAGGCAAGGAGTTAGGAGCAATAATGTGCCTGATGAGAACTCGTCTGCAAATGAAACACCAACCTCGGGTGAACCCAGAGATTTCCATGAAGAGCAGTCAGAACCTTTTGAAGTTTCAGCTGCGCTACCTAGTGCTAGCCCTCAAGTTAAAACTCATAGAGAAAGAGAAGTTTCTGGGATTACTGTTCACCACGACTCGTCTAAAACACCTAACAGCCTCAGTGCCGTCCTTTGACATTTATCTGATCCTTCTGTTAGACCCGTCATGCCCAGCAGAAAATCTGACAAAGAAGCTCTGCCTTCTCTCTCATTCGAAGCACCACAGCCTTCTGATTTTAGTAAGATGGGAAAGCAAGAACTTGAACCGCTTAACAATAGAATCATAACGGTTCTAAGTGGGAGTAGTGCTGGCATCTCAGAGACACAGAACCTGATCAGATACCTCGCAGACACTGAGTAGCAATGCTGATGCAGCCAACATATTGACCAACGGGCCAATAATGCTTGTGCTAGTAAAAGTTCTCCGGTTATCCAAGACCCCAGCGTTTCGTGTACAAATTGCTTCACTAATTGGTTTGTTAATCCGGCCTTCTACTGCTATTGAAGATGAGTTGGCAAGTTCTGGTATTTTAGACTCTCTTGCCAATGGCCTCAGAGACAAACATGATCAAGTGGGAGCAGTTGTGGGGAGCTCTGGAAATTTTGGGCTGGAGAAAAACTTTGAAGATGTTATTGACAAGGGTGTAAACAATAACAGGAGAGGATTCAATGGTATTGGAGATGCAGGAAGGCAAAAAGAGAAGCATTAGAGCATGATTAATGAAGATGCTTAGAAGTGCTTAGAGGGGGTGCTTAGCAAAAAAATTAATATAATAGCGGGTGAGATCCACACAAAAACTAAGCATTTGTGTTTATTCCACCGGTGTTAACACTGTTTCGCGGGCTCCACTAATACGTGGCGGTCTGCGATTGGTTCGTTTTTAATTTTTTTTTTTTTTTAAATCAGAAGAAAAAAAAAAAAAAATTAAGCACCCCCATTTGGGTGCTAGGTTTAATGGTGCTCTTAGCGTTAGTGCTGAGGTGTCATTCTTGCATAACTCCTCACAGCCTCATTTAAAAAAGACTTTAATTACTAAAGAAATTACGTACCATGCCACTATCGACCAACTTTATATTATTATATCTTAACTGACGATTATGTAACCGACCATTAATTATCTGGACCAGACACTGAATAGATTCGGTTTGTAATGTAATGAGATACTTAAATTATTCAATTGGGTTTCATATGCATTTGTTAAAATTAGCCCAAAGCTCTTTGTCTGTTTGCTTAATATGGAGGATACAATATTACGTAAATATTATTATTGTTTGCATAATATAAAGTCTGAATACTATTATACTCGATATATTGATCTAAATATTACAGAAACATATTAATTCAACATTGTCATTGAACCATTTTATTTATTTTTTCACATCCAAACGTCTTTAGCTTCTGAAATTCTGCACTACATACTTAATCTTATAAGTGTTATTGTAAATAAGCTTTAATCAAACATAAGTAGTATTACATATTTCTTTTCTGAGCAACAAGTAGTATTACATACATAAGATATTTGTATAACATTTTCACCCTGTTGCGGGTCATTATCTAGTTAGTGTACTGAACAAGAGATATCTCCGCGGGTCAAACAAGGTGGGACTACGGATACTTACTCAAATTATCAGCCCTACATGCAAACCAAATGAGCCAAAATCAGAACCTAAAACCAGAGTAGACAACTTGAAAATGTGCGTACAATTTAAGGATAATTTTTACTATATTTTGAAAATAAGGAAGCTAGATTTCACTATATTACTTTTTAACATATGCTATGAAAATTCAAAATGATTATCTTGGCATGTAAGGCCCATAATGTTCGTTAGCCCACTTACATTCTTATCGTAGGAAGTTTTCCCGCCAAGTAGCGTAGGTTTCCTAACTGCAGTAATTACAGAGAATCAATCATATAATTCTTTTTGAGAAAGAATCAGTCATATAATTCTTTTTGAGGGTAAAATCAATTATCAATCATATAAATAGATCTCATATAATTGACATGTACAGAATATGGTAATAACAATTTTCTTGACAGCTCATATGACTTTCAAGTCACTGCATGTGATTAAATTAAGATTTGAACAATATATTTTCTTTAACCAAATTTAGAAAATAACTTAATTGGTCAAATATATATAATAAATATCATTAATTTGCATGTATCGATATGGAAGATCAATTAAAATAAAATAAAATAGAAATGGAAATTTGTGATTTTCCAAGACTAAAAGTTATATAAATAGAGCTTTTCTACAAGACATGAAAAGTCAAAGATATTTCTCTTGCTATATATTTTATACAGGAGAAAAATATGGCAAACACACAAAATTTGGTGGTTTTTTTTCTTGTTGTGATATTATCAGCTTCAATGTTTAACACCAACATTTTGGTTTCAGGTATGTTGAAATTTTACTGTAGTTATTTTGCTTAGTTAGACATGATGGTTTAGAGACAATAATTGAAGAATTAACAAATATCGGATATGTTTTGTGTGGGTTTTTGTAGGTGGGAAGCACGAGGATAAAATCAAGTATACTTACTGCACTGACACTTTATGCTCGGACAGCTACTTACCTCATATGTGCTTTTTTGATTGTACTAGTAAAAAGTTTCAAACCGGAACTTGTATAGTTCCTTCTCCTAATGCTCCCTTAAGATGTTGTTGTGGTAACTTGTAGCCATCATCTACTTAATATAATAAAATGGTTTAAGAGCTTCATTTATACTTTTGTAGGTTGGCATGATTATTAATGACTGCAAAATACTACTTTACTAGATTAGATTAAGACCCTTATTTATTATGTATAAATTATTTTATGTATTATATGTTCTTACATATTATGAAATAATAAATATATATTGAATAATTAAAAGTCAGTAACTATTACATATACAATTAAATTTTATTAATCCAAGCATTTTTAAATTTTTTTTGATAGGATATGTAATTAAATTTAAATGATATTAACATACATAGTATATTTTTAATATTAATGTCTATTATTTATTCAATATGGTTTATAGTTTAATTTAGAATGATATATATACATATATATTTTAAATCTTAATGATTAATTAAATTAGACTTTTATTTATATGATTTTGTAATCATTTGTATTTTGTCATAACAAAAATTTTAAACCATGGATCGCAAAATTTGAATGTGAGACTTTTAACAATTTTAGTAATTTATAGTCATTTTTTAAAATTCAAAATATAAAATATACAGAAAAATCTAAATTTTTATAATATGGTTATTGTGTTTTTAAAAAAAATTATTTTAATAGTTTTAAATTAAACAAATTTGATAGAAGATACATTTTTTTATCAAATATTTATTATTCAAAATCATTAATTGTCATATATATTTTACCCATATTAGGCAATTCAGTAATCTTTATTTAAGGAAATAATAAAAAACATTAATAATGAATTTATGGTTAGTTTAATAAAAAACTTATTATATAAATAGATGGACCAATCTATTTCTCTAATAATTCTAAGAATCATCCTAATGATGACATGTGCCTACAAAAAGAAGTTGTAATGTTTCACAAATAATATATAGGGGATTATAATGCATATATTAAATTAGTCAACGAAAATACAACTTTTTCTCGTTTGAATCTTCTACAACACACACACAACACACAAACGAGCATCAGGTATGTCCGTACATCTTATACAAAACGGATTGAAGTAGGAAACTGCAAACACATATGTTTATATTACTTGTGCCACTTGATTTTGATGATGGAGATGACGTGAAATTTACAGTACCAAGGTTTGTTCTTGCTTTAAGATCTAAAATCCTTGAAACTTTTTAAGACTTTATCCATGGTTTATGTATGTTTTTGTTTTGTTGGTACAAATCTGCGGAAGTTCATGAATCTTGAGATGGTGCCTAGGAAAAGAGCAGTGGTTTTGGATTAGATTGAAAAACTTAGTAACTTTCTCCATGTTTAATTACTAGTCACTTGATTCTATAGTAGTTCTTTGTTCAATGTCTATCAAGCTCTTCTTCTTGCGTACATATGAGCTGAAGTATCTAAACGTTGGCCTTTATGTCATCTATCAGCAGGCTTCTTATCATCAATCATGTGATCTGATATAGTTTTTTGAAGTATTACAGATTTGTCAATTTTATTAATAAGATCTCACCAACAAAATTTAAATCAAACACACACAAATTCAATTTCAATTTCTGAAACACAGAGATTTAAGTCACTTCCGATCTGAAGGGTTGAAATGATCCAATCGAATGTATCAACAAACTACTCATTTGTAAAGGTTGGTGTGAAGAGGAACGAGCGTGGGGAAAGGTACAATGCTGGAAACCGCAGTGTTCTATATAAAAACTGAAGAGTTAGTTACCAATGATAATGAAGATGCAAGAGAAGATTCTCTAACCAGAAAGCAAGTCTATGTGGTTGATCTTTCTGCTGAAAACCCGAATCTGAAGATGGATAGGAATCAATATGCTCAAGTGGGAGCAGTTGTGGGGAGCTCTGGAAATTTTGGGCTGGAGAAAAACTGTGAAGATGTTATTGACAAGGGTGTAAACAATAACAGGAGAGGATTCAATGGTATTGGAAGGCAAAAAGGGTCATAGGGAGCTCAGGACATCTGAAGAAACATTCCAAAGTCAAAAAATTCCCAGATTATTTCATCAGATTTCTGCTTCCTGTATAAGTAAGGAGATAGAAAAAGATTGGAAAGAGGTTTTTGAAGTTGATTTTAGAGCATTACCTACAAACATGAGGATGCTAAATAACAAGAGACTTTGTTTGTTTTTTACGTACGAACATGAATACTCATCATCAAGGGTTTGCAAACTATGTGCACCAGTGCCTGAACCTAAGCTCACTGTCTGAGCCTCATCCTCTACTGCTTGATCATATGAGGACAGCTCGACCTGGTTCATGTTCCGAACAAAGACTGTGAAAGCATCGAACCTGTCATGACCATAAGATCTGTAGAATCCAGCTGTTAACTCAGAAGGCTGAGGATGTTAGCTTGGTGTAAGAGAGGTAGCACACACCAATTCCGCTGAATGCTGATGAAGCAACGGAGAGGACACGGTCTGCATGGGAGGTGAGAAGAGACGAGTACCAAGTCCACCGTCTGAGAAGAAAGAATTGGAATGAGGCTGGCAGGAGCATCAGAAAGTGTAAAACAATACCCCAAATGTGATTCCCTGTAAACACACATGAGGTAAAATCAGAAAGTGTAAAACAATACCGTGATTGTGTTACCCATGTTAGTCTGAGAAAGCAGACTTGAAGCTCTCGCAGAAACCTCCATAGGAGTCTTCCCATCAAAAACAGGAACATCATCAACTACAAACGACAAGCAATCTTCTTAACAATCTCCGCCACAGCTAAGTACCCTACTGACCATTCATATTTGCCTGCAGCTTCTTTCTCAAAAACTCCACTCCCTTCAAAGCATTTTTCACGTTGTTGCAGTCTGAAACTTCACCATCTCAAGCTGCAAACAAAGAAAACACCAAAACAAAAAACATCTTTAAAATTACAATATATATATATATATATATAATACATTCACCCTTTGTAATAAAATCTCATGTTGCAGCAACAATCCCATGGGATAAAGGAGAGACCTGTTTTCTCCTGATTTTTTTTTCCTTCCGGGAAACGATTAATTAAATTATAGAGAAAGACGTAATTTAGCAATAACTCATAAAGCAATGGCAATCGATGGGTGGGGGGGGGGGGGGGGGGGGGGGGGGAAGGGAACACTTACTGATCTAGAGTGTGGAGAGGGTTTCAGAAACGGAGCTTGATCGGAGACGATGGCTTCGCATTTGACGGATCTCGGAGATCCATTTCGAGCTAACCCTATTTATCGATTCACCGGAGATTACGTCGGATCCAAATCTAAACCCGAGCTCCCTGCGTGTTAATTCTGATCTGCAGATCTTCGCTTGAGAGTTACCAATCACTGAACCTTTCATATTTTTTCTGATGCGAAATCGAAAGTTCAAAAATGCAAAGAAGATCAAAAGTGATTTGTGGATAAACGGTGAGGTTCGGTTGCAGTTTCTTTTCTTAATTGAATTATTTATCTTCTGATATATAAACTGAAACATTTTTTTCGTGGCAAATCTCCAAAATAGCACTTTTAAAATGAACAAAATAATATTTTATCTTTTGAAAAATTTAAATTTTTTTATTTTTCAAAATTTGAAATCTTATCCTCTAAACCCCACTCCCCAACTCTAAACCCCCTAAACTCTAAACTCTAAACCCTAAACCCTAAATCGTAAATCCTAAATCTCACCTCTTAACTTTAAACTCTAATGTCTAAATTAATTTACTATTGGAATATAAGTGTATATTTATCTCTTTTGATAAAATATTAAGTGTTATTTTAGTCATTTTTATTCTTAGAAGCTATATTTGTAACAAAAAAAATTTTAGTGCTATCCTAGTCATTTTTTTTTTGCAAACTAAAGTGCAATGGATAAACGAAGGTCGGTTTTTCATTTTCCTTTAATTAAAGCTTAAAAGGTAAAAAAAAAAAAAGAAAATTGACAAAATAACCTTCAAATTTAGAAAATAAACAAAAAAAAATGTCCAATTCACAAACACACTATTTTGACTTTCAACTTCTAGTCAAACACGAATCGGTAGATTTTTAATGAGGTCAAAATGGTTTGATCAATGCAAATGTGAGATTTTTGTTCCAATTTTAAAGTTAAGGATTAGAATTATTTACTTAAAAAATATCTTAATTAAAAATTGTTGTTTTCATATCAATTCACTAGCTTAGTAAAATATATTCAAATAAGCTTAGATATAATATTTTAAAAATAAATAAAAATCTAAAATATTTTAAAAACTTAATTAAAAATACAATTATAATTAGAAGATGAGGCAAGTGAGAAAGTACGAAGGCGAGTGCGTGAAAAAGATCTTCGGCTAACAACGACAACTATTTCTATAGATCAGCCATCAGAGATCCCTTTCACGCACTTGCCATTCATTCTTTCTCACTTATTTCATCTTCTATCGAGCATATATGATCATAATTCTAACAATATCATGTTTAAGATTTCACCTTTAACTTTTATGTTTTTATTCTTAAAATTGTTTAAAACATAAGCATTTAATTATTTTTTGTTATATCTGAATTTACATTATAATTGTATTTTTAATTAATTTTTTTTTTGTTAAACAATTTTTAGTTTTTTATTCATTTTTAAAATATTATATCTAAGTTTATTTAAGCATATTTTATTGAGTTAGTCATTCTAATCGATATTAAAAACTACAATTTTCATGTTAAAAAAAAAAGAAAAACAACCATTTTTAATTAAGATATTTTTAATTAAGCAATTTTAATCTTCAATTTTAAAACTGAAACAAAAAATTATATTTTTATTGACTAAACCATTTTGATTTCGTTAAAAGTTAACAGTCAAATATAACTAATTCTACTAAACAATTGATTTTTGACAAAACCGAAATGACTTGATCAACGAAAATAGTTTTTGACTAAAAGTTAAAGGTTTAAAACGAAGAAGCTCTAAGAAACAGAAAGGCTCACCTGCAGCGAGATTAAAGGACATCTATAAATTGAGGGCGTTAAGTCAACGTGCAATTAAAAACACCGTCAAAGGTAAAAGTAAAGTTAACGGAGAGATATTACACGGATCCCAAGAATAGTAAAAAGATTTCACAGTTTCACTAATCTAATCCGGGACTCCTCATCTTCTGCCGTCGCACCGATGATTCCTCCGGCGAAGGAGAAGACTCAGTCGACGATGACAGCACATCGTCATCTTCATTGTCCATCGGGGATGAGAGCGGCCGGGAAAAGATCTCCACGGGAGATAACGGCGGAGAAGAGTCCGAAAAATCAGTTTAGCACACCAACCAAACACAAACACAAAGAATCAAACATGTTTCCATTAACCAAAGCGAATCAGTTTAGCACACCAATGCTTTTCGTTTTTACCTGTCTTAGGTTTCTTGACAAGTACGCAACCGCCCAGAAGCCTGAGTCATCGATATTCTCACATAGCTTGAGTCCAAGTAAGCTAGTTTCTTGCAGCCGCGAGTAATTGCAGCAAGACCAGTACCAGTTATATTCTTTATCCCTCGCAGTTCAAGGTGACTTAGATGTATTTTTTCAACCCCAGCGTCTCTTAGTTCACCGCAGTAGGATAGAATGAGAGCCGGTTCAAGCTCTTGCAACCTCTTGATATAGCTGCTAAACCGTCATCTCCAAAACCAGCACAGCTGCACTCAAAAATCAAAAATCAAAAATTAAAACACTTTCCATCAAGAATAGCTCAAACATTGTTCTACAAGGAATGTTAATTACCGGTATAGATCAAGTTCTAGAAGCTTCGAACATTTGGAGCCGATATGAAAGATCCCTTTGTCTGAGATATTTGCGCAGAGGCCAAGTTTCAATCTTAGAAGATGCGAACATTTTGAGATATACTCATTACTCAAGCCCTGTGGCCAAAGAAAAAAATACCATAACTGATAAGATCAAGAAACACATTTAGAGTTTCATTTGACATGTATCTTCTCTTTACCTCTAATCATTAACGCCATCACAGTCAGTAAGATAGAGCTCTCAAAGACGCTTGGAGTAACATCCACGTTCAGACAAGACTGAACAACAGCAGAGATGGCTGCATGCTAGGTTTAGGGCTTTCAGGTTGGAGCAGTTGCGTGCTAGTCCCATCCCACCGTCAGTCACACCTACACATCTGCTCACTCCGAGCTCTGGCAAGGCTCTACAGCTAGAGGTTAAGGTTAAAAGAGAGGAATCAGAGACGCGAGCTCCATCGATCCATAGAGTCTTGAGATGCTTCAAAGGTTTGATGTTGTCACAGATATTTCCTGTGGAATCACAAATCATTAAATCAAACATTTTTGAACAATTAGCAATGTTAAAAAAAAAAAAAAAAGATTATTGACTAGGCTGGTGGTGCCTAGACAGATCGTTCTGAAAAAATAGTTTTGTTTTTTATGTCCGATTTGCTGACTAGGCATACGCCTATGCCTAGACCAATTTCTAAAACACTGACAATTAGTCTAATTAAGGCATGGATTATGAACTTACGGATATACAGTGACTAGCTTTAAGGTGTTGAAGATCGGACAGGATGGCCTTTGAGTATGGAGATTAAGCTGGACGAACTCATGCGATCACACCTTGTGACATCAAATCTCCTGTTTATAGTTCTTACCAGTTAATAAATAATCTTAAATTGATTTTTTTTTTTTTTTTTTTTTTTTTTTGTCACGGGCGGTCTCTGGAATCCTAGAGGACTCGAACCCAGGCGCCTTGGGATCCAGTTCACTCTAGTGTTACCACTAGGCTATTCTGTCCCGGCAATCTTAAATTGATTAAAGCTTCAAAATAGTACCTGTAGTGAAGGAGAGCCATTTCTCAAGATACTGTAACCAAGCATCATCTATCAAGGGGCAGCTTACCATGTCTAAAAACCTCGAGCTTTGGCAGTAAAGCAATAGAGCGGACAGAATCATTGGTGATCTGAACCAAATCACAGCCAAGATAGAAAAACTTTACACCCATACGTATCAAAGTTTTCAACTTATGCCAATCGAATAACTAAAACAGAGTAAAGAGAGAAGCTCTGAGACGAAACATGAGAGAGAGACTTCAAGTCTTTACATTTCTTACAGAGAAGATCAATCCCAAGATCAGAGGTCTCCATACACCATTTCAAACTAATCTTTTCTCATTTATGCTTACAGATATATATATATATATATATATATATATTTAATTAATCAACGAACTAATCTTTTACAACACAGACACACACACACACACACACAAAACGATTAAAGTAGTACACACATATATTATATGACTTGTGCTACAACTAGACAACAACATAAACGCCCAAAAACAAAAATAGAATAGCTAACGGATCACTCCGAAAGGAGGATGATCGTAGTGGCCCAGGCCCTCCGTAGTAAAAATGGTCTCCGCAGCCACTAGGCCCTCTAGTATGCGTCTTCGCAGCCGTGTACGAGTCGGGCTGCGTCGCTCCTAACTGAAAGTCTAGAGGCGGCAGAAGGGACCGGTTCTTCTCGGCAATCTGCATGTTGCAGACATATGCTGCTTTCCTGAATCCTTTGCCTGGAAATGCTCCGGAACCCATTTGGGTAATGTTGCTCAATCCGGTGCTGTTCATATATAAAACTTCCCCGCCCCACTGTACTTTGGAGGCGTGAGCCGACAGTGTCGTGAATAGTTCGACGGGCCAGTAACCGATCGGGACAACAGTCAGGCCCATCCCCAACCACCAATGGCCTGAAAGAGGATCCTGAAAATTTTGTTTCTTTAATTGTTAGCAAACATCCCTAGGGGCAAACATAAAACCAAATCAAATGCAATGAAATAGACGAGCAGTAACAGTGATGATCGAACTTGAAAGTGCAGATAGTTGTTTGAACGAATCTTCACTAAAATGATAAACAAAAGAATGTAGATAGGCGAGTTTAAAAGCTTGAAGAGAGTTGCGTTAGCTAAGGTATCAGCTTCAAGAGTTATACGCGAATTGAGCAGCATAGCAAGGGTCTTGGAGTCGGAGAACACTGTCAATGTTCGAAAATCCGGACGTGACTGCCACACTAAGTGCAGCTTGCAACAAGAGCAGAAGAGACAAACTTGCCATCCACATGATTGGAAAAGATCCACCCCCCCATTCCATGCAGTACAGAATAGGAGCTCCGGGGATTTCATCAACAATTGGGGCTTCATGCCAAAGAACGAGAGCTTCCAAGGAAGCTTTAAGGATCACCTCTTCCACAGTAAAATGGAAAGAGAAGTTTTGTTTATAGTCGTCCATATGATCCAGGGATGAAAGCGAAGGTAAAATAACATGTTGGAGGAAATGAAGTTACGAGATGGATTGTCTGTTATTGCAGGTATTGGATCCAATACCTGGGACATTTGATATAACACACGAAGTTCAGTTTCAGGAGCTCCACATCCAAACTTGTTGACCGCAAGTTCATTCTCACAAAAGAGAGCATTACTTCATCGTGCGGAGGATCGTCCAGATGTTCTGATTCCAATCGAAATCAAAAGCATATCCAGCAGCCAAACTCAAAGATCTCTCTCATACCCTATGAACACTAGGCTTAAGGCTTTTAATCTGAGGTAAGTGGCCGGCATAATTGGATCAGCGACACATGTCTTTAGAGAGCAAGGGGGGAGGAAGGCGTGGTTGCTAGGAGGAGATCCATGGTTCCGACCCAATATTGATGTTCATACCTAATGACGATGCAGTGACGTGGGGCACAAGCGAATAAGGTGTTGAAGTTCATTAGAGATGGCATAAGAAAGGAGAGGGAAGAAGTGGACGGCAAGTCAACACATATCACCTTCCCTCCTTTTCTTCACTTGTGCCTCCCAAAACCCCAAGGAGGCGAGCCATCAGACGTTCTTCAAATCAAAAGAGCAAGAGATGGTAAGACCATAGTTGTAGGCTGTGTTCGAAAGTAAGAGAGAGAGAGGAATGAACTGAATTGGGGTGTAGCCGAGCCAAGTGATGGTCATAGGATCGAATATGAGGGAGTTGAAAGGAGAAGGAGGGAAATGAGAATTAAATGGGCATCAAGTTCACAATATAGAAGGT
Source organism: Brassica napus (assembly GCF_020379485.1). Taxonomy (NCBI): domain Eukaryota; kingdom Viridiplantae; phylum Streptophyta; class Magnoliopsida; order Brassicales; family Brassicaceae; genus Brassica; species Brassica napus. Next base: position 4,411,796 of record NC_063448.1, on the reverse strand, counting down.
CAATGACATGGAGGAGAGGCGTTACAGAGGAGCTAAGATACCACTGAATGCTAGCCCAGAGTATCAAAGGGCCCAATTACAACGTTGGACGAATGTGAAAAATTTCACCTCTTTAAATAAAAGATTATGTGGGAGCATTTGGTTACTCGTTTTTTTTTTTGGTTAACAGTTACTCTTAAAATGACTTTATAAGTAATATACTGTAATAGTAACTGACCTTCCAAATCTGCAAGGTTATATCGAACTGGTCTCCCCCAAATGTCGAAGTCCCGATGATTGCTCCTCCTAGGACGACATGCCTGTTGACGTGTACGAACCCTTTGCAATAGTGGTTGTAACACCCGCTGCTAATATAGGCATCTATCTGAAATTTATAAAGATTCAACCAAATAAAATCGTATTAGTTGTTACGTTTCAAATTTACACAGACTATTTCATGTCAGTATTCAAACAACGAGATAGTTTTTTATTGCCCTTGATTTCTTTATCTTACATGTCTCGTTTCACATGGTTCCTAACTTCCTGTGATTATCAAAGTTTGTTCTAGAAGCCCAATAACTTTGCTAACCTTTTTCTTTCTTTTGAAACTAAATTAATGAACATTGTAAACCTTACTTAATTATGAGGTATGACCAAAGATAAAAGCACACTACACGTCATATCATTCAGGTATATATATGTGTTCTTCTCAAAACTTATCGTATTAATAGAACTGCATTAGCTCCTAATAACAGTAGTAATAATAAAATAGTTTTGCTAAGTGTATTTGTTGATATATATTAGAAAGCAAAAAAAGGAGAAAACTTACCGTCCAATATGTGAACAGTCTAGCTTGTCGATCGCCATATTTGTTCGGGTACACCTAAGTAACATGAAATTGAAGAATAAAGTCTATGGTTAAGTCATTTGAACGAGTCTCGGTTAAGTTGAACGAGTCTCGGTTAAGTTGAACGAGTCTTTGGTTTGTTTCACTCTTTCAGTATTTACGTGTTTAAAAAGTTACAGAAACAACAGAAATTGTATATTCGATAACTTACCTGCCAACCCGTCTCAATCGTGTTGAGGTCGTTGTTTTTGTAATTACCGGACGTGACCCAGATTTGGGCCAAACTGAAGTCGTCCCCTGACTCCACCACGGGGTTCCAGACGTTCAGCGTGGCTCTCGTCCCATAGATTGGTAGATCTGCTTCCACGAACCCTACAGCGTACTATTTTCACCAAAAAACGATCAGATTCATGTTGGGAATAGTTAATATATGTTGAACTAATGAAAAAAAAAACTCGCCTGATGTCCTTTTGTGGCTCTTTCTGCGGCATCGGGAATCAGGGGGCCGTACTTCCCCTGTGAAAGTTCAGCTTCAGCTTCAACTCTTTGTACAGGAACGGTTCCATGAGGGCACGCTGTTCCATTGCGATGCCAGACTTGCCAGCCAAATCCTCCTTCTTCTGTTTTCGTCATGCCGCTGGGGTAATCCTGTAAAGACAACAAAAATGGAGTTAGACATGAAAAGATGTTGATCGTATATGGAACGATATAGAGATTGATTCAAGAACGATAAACAGGATATTTGTTCTTAGCCCAAACCAGTTTGGGGTTATTGAGATGATATATGTTTTAGTTCTGTGTTGGAGACAACAATATTAATTCTCTGTATCCTAATCGTGTTACCAACTTCAAACACTCATCAAATCATTAAACGGTGTGGTTTTGGTGAAGTCATTAGTTAAACTAAGGTTTGAAAGTATCAAGAGGGATTGTGGAGTATCGATCATGTTTAATGAAAGTAAACATTTAAAAAAAAAACACACACACAACAAACCTGGAAGGAGTGATTTTTCAGGAGGGGGTTCGTGAGGGATGGTTGGTCCATTTTCTTAACACAGTCTATAACATCTCCGTCCGAACTCTATTATTTCAAGAAAACAAATAAAAATGTAAAGTTACTCTAGATCAAGTTTGAAGTTCTAGTTAAAGTTAGTCATTTTAAGTCTTACATGAACGGTCAAGACTGGAGTGGCGGCTGAAACTCCTCCACAGAGAGAGAGTAGTAAAAGTGCGGTTGCCATTGTGAACGCTGCGACGATGATAGTATTGGTGCCTTGGAACTGCCATGGGTTAGATGGCCATGAGGTGAGAGCTTTGAAATCGCCAAGTTTTTGGGGATCTGATTGTCCTCTCTCTTTCATCTTCTTCATCTTCTTCAACTGCTTCTAACGTCTACACACAAAACCAATTTCATTATTTACTTTCCACGACCAAGTTACTTTGTTCCATAACTCTTGATAACAAAAAAGAGTTCCACAACATAGTTCACAAATTAAGCAACCATCATTCTTTTCATGGAAAGACCAAAATAAAATCACAAGGAAGCACGTTCCGATTAAAAAAAAACGTTTACTTTGCAAGATTTTGTTTTCTGAACCACAAGCATATATATAGATCGGACCTGTTAATGTTGTTCTTGTAACACCATAATGCACCTGTGTTAGACTTCACCACCGATCTTGACAAAATGCGATGACGATTTTTTTTTTTGTTAAAGTAATGCGATGAAGATTACACAACGAAAAGAAAAAGATATTTTTAATTTTTCTCCGGAAGAAAGCTCACAAGGAAACTGCAAAGTAGAAGTTCTTCATATATACGAACAAAGATTTTACCTGGCATCGAGTATCACTTGCGACTGTCGTCGGATGATATAATATTTTCTTATCCGTTTTTGGAAATTCCCAAAATAGAAACCTTTGACCAAAGTGGCAACCACCCTGCGGTCCTCCACTCTCTTTAACATTTGTGTCTATTTGTTGGATTCATTACTTGTTTTTTTTGCAGGTCTTTTTTTTTGAATCTTTGTTTAACAGGTTTTGACAAGTGTAATTTGAAGACAAAACATAAATACAAAAAAAAACTATCGATGCAACATTTCGATTCTGATTAGCAAATCATATAATTATGAAACCCATTTTCATGATTTAATCAATACTTTAATTAGACTTTATATATTTATTGTTTAAAATATACAATGTTAAATTCATTTAGTGATCTTAGATATTATAGTTTCGCATGCTTTTGAATATTCTCCTTCCTAAACAAAATAGTCATATCGTAATAGTAGTTTGCTTTATTTGGATACTATATTTAACAACTCATACATGAACTTGTAATCGTTAAGTAATACTATATATATTTAACTTTAGCTTGGAAACAAGACGTGGTGGATGTGGTCCTTACCTTTCTAGTTATACCACTAAATTGTTCTTTTATTTGTTTTACGCAAACGTTCTAGTTAAATCAATAAAAAAATATTATAACTATTCGAAAGAAAAAAATTAAGCGACGATAGTTATTTAGTGGTCACTTGTCCGAGTAGGCCACATATCAATTATTTCTCCTTTTCCGTTCTTTTGATATTTGTGAAGGTGTGTTTCTCAAACTAATGTTTTCGATTAAATATGGAAAAGATAGTTACATAAATGTAAACTGTTAATTATACCTTTTCCTACAACTAAATACGAAGTTTATATCGAAATAGAGCAGAGAGGATGAACGGAAATGAGCAATGACAACCGAGCGGAGATAAAGTTAAGCATGCAGGGTCCACAGTCCACTATGCTGAAAATGAGAATTGTGAAGAGAATGCAAAAAAAGATCCAAAAAGCTCTGCAAGCGTACTTCACCTACAAGAAATATCGAAAAGAGGTTAGGCTCTAAGTCTCTAACTATGTAATGATCTCATTAGTTAAAGTACATGTTAAACTATTATATTACTTACGAATAAAAAAGATATTACATAACTTCGATCAACTATAAGGTGATCAACACAAAGAGATAAAACTTTTGGACAAACAGATTCCTATTGAATAAGTTAATGTGGCATATATATACCCTGTCTAGTTAACTGAAAAAAATCAAGGACATGTATGTTTTGAATAAAGTTTAGAATTTGAGTTTATTTTATTTTTTATCTAATGTAAAAATTTCTAGTCAAATTTGAAAATTATGTGGATGTAACATCTGTTAATGAAATCCAAACTAAACATTAGTTTTGTTGGACAAGATTCAATTTCATGCTAGATTTGGAATTATGTCATAATAAATTCAGTGAATTACATGTTGGGTTCTATAGCTGGATAATTAGGTTAAAATGTGTGCCTTACGCCGAATTAAATCTACAAAATTCAAATAATATCACATGAAATATTGTATTTCCAACAGTAATAAATATAGTTATTAAATTATTGATTAATTAAATGATTATAAAATTTTGGCGCAATTTGAAGTTTGATATATTGGGCTTTGATCACATTAATAGTCGAAAAGCCTAACTAAAATATCCTCATTTGGCGGGAAAATGTTTCCTTTAGTGCATCTTTCAAACTCGTCATATCTAGGGCTGGACATTTTATCCGTTAAATTTGATTTGATTCGTTATTCGTTTCGATTCGATTTAAAAATTCCGGATATCCGTAAACCTTCGAAGCAAAGCAAATACTAAAAATCAATATCCGTTAAAATCGAAGCAAATCACAAATATTAAAATTTTGGGAAGCGGATATCCGATCCGATCCGGTAATATATAAATATATGTATATCTTGACTATATTTAAAGTTTTAAATGTATAAAATTATATAATTGTTATTCTAACATATGATTTGACAAATTCTATTCACATTATTACTTATATAAAAATATTTCATAAAAGGAAATGAATAAATTTATGAGAATTATAATTTTTTCTTAATTTTTGGCATATTATAATTGCTAACTAAGTTTAAAAAATTTGTAAAATATGTAGATTCAATATTTATTTTAATTTTTATCTTACATATCATGCAAAAAATAATTTTACAAAACAAATTTATATCAAAATTTTAAGATTATTTGCATTAATCAAAACATATGAGATATCTGTAAGTATTCGTAAATATCCGCAAATATCTATTTATTTTCCGATTATCCGTTTTCCGAATATCCGTATTTTTCCGAAGCAAACCAAATCAGAAAATTAGATATCCGTAACATACAAAGCAAATCACAAATACCTTCGAAACCCTGGATATCCGATCCGTGCCCGCTTAGTCATATCTCGTTTCGCCTCAGAAAGTCCCTCCGGATCCTTCTATTAGAAACATATGAAAGTAAACGTTGATCTAAGTTGCATTAACACCCATGGGGTCTGTGCACCATTATAAATTTTACTTTATCCATTTTGGGAAATCCCCCAAAATAGAAACCTTTGACGAAAATAGTAACCACCACTCTCCGTGGACCCGAAACTTCTGTTTTGTTTTCTTCTGATATTTGTGAATATATGCGTTATCAAAAGCAACCATATTGCAATGTAATTGTATAATAAGGTATACATATAATTCAAACTAACTTATTTGATTAATATGGTAAACTTATCACTTATATTTAAAATGTTTAGTATAATTTTTTCCATGCAAAATTCCAGTCAGATATTCTTTTCCTACCACTAAAGATAAAAACTATTATCGAAATAGCTAGAGCTGCTCAAAAAATACGAATCCGAAAAACCGAACCGAACCCAATCCAAAAAAGTAGTACCAAGTCGGAACCGAAATTGATTAAATATCCGAAAGGGTTCAAAATAGGGGTGTTCAATCCGGATATCGGTTCGGTTTCGGTTCGGTTTTTTCGGTTTTTTGGTATTTCGGTTAGTAAAATATAACTACCATTCTAAATCCATATTTACTTCGGTTCGGTTCGGTTTATATACCGTCGGTTTTCGGTTTATTCGGTTTTATACCAAAAAACAGAATTCTTTATTTTGGGATCATATTATATGAATTTTAGAGTCTTGTTGTCAACACATTCATTTATTAAAAAATATTATAAGTTTAAATAAAAGAACAAAATTAAAAAATGTTTCTATCATCTAATAAAATAATCAAATCTATAATTAAAATCAAATCTCAAAATTTTGATGATAAAAATAAAAAACAAAAAATAAAACAGAAACACGAAGCACAAAAAATAAGTTATTATATTCTTTCATATTTAGCGTTCATCAAAGTAATGTTTCTTCTATTAAACACGAAACTCTATTCGTCTATAGATAATAAAAAAATTGTGAAGAATTTCCACTAATTGTTATCATCAAATTTATAATTTCTATTTCAATTTAGTCAATGTTAAATTAAAGCAAAAAGATCAAAAGAAGACTAAGAAAATAAGAAGCATGTTTGCGATGAATTGTTATTTAATTATAGTTCAAGTGTTTTACAAATCAGGACTATTTTATTACTGTAAAAAATATGGTAATAGTTATTAGCAAAAAAATTAACTTATGATTTTCATACGTTGTTATAAAATATATACATATTTACATGTTTCTATTTTTTGATCGGTTTTATTCGGTTTATTCGGTTTTATCGGTTATATACCGAACCATATCCAAATCCTACGGTTTTTTAAAAATCATATCCTTTCGGTTTGTATGGTATATACCAAATCCAAACCATATTATCTATTTTGGTTCGGTTCGGTTCGGTTCGGTACGGTTCGGTTTTGCCATATTGAACAGCCCTAGTTCAAAATTTTGGTATCTAGAGAACCAAAACCGAACCCGATCCGAACATGAGTATTTTGAGTACCCGAATATATCCGAAATATATTTATGTACCTAAATATATTAATTATTTTAGATTTAATGTATATTAAAAAACATCCAAATCTATAAGATAGATTTAAGTTGTCCAAAATTCTTGAAATATATACAACTAGTCAAAAGTAAATGTCTAAAACACCAAAAATATTTGAAATATATATTAATTTTCTATCTAAATATTCAAACCAACCCAATTTATATGTTAAATTTACGTATTTTGAAATATGTTAGTCAAATTTATATGTAATATATTATTTTGTTTATAGATTTTGAGATATTTAAAGTATATAATGAATTTTTAAAAAAATTAAAATAATTTAAATGGGTTATCCGAATCCGAACCGAACCTGCAAAGATCTGAACCCAAACCGAAATTTAGAAATATCTGAATGAGGCTGAAATCTTTAATCCCGAAAATCTGAAACCCTAAAAGATCCGATCGGATACCCAAAACCCTAGAAATAGCTTTTAGTAAAAAAAAAAAAAAAACTATTATCGAAATAGTTTAGAAATGATTAATGGCACTGACATGGAGGGTCCACTATAGTGAAAATATGAATTGTAGAGAGAATGAGTAAAAAACTTTTCAAACGTACTTCACGTATAAGAAATATTGAAAAGATGGTCTTTTTCGAAGAGCAATCACAACGTGAGGTTTTTATCCCAGTATTCAGACCAAAAAAAAATAACATCTGAAAAACACAAGTAAAGAAGAGAGGAAAATATCTCAACAAACTTTTTAAAGCATCCGTTGTCCACTGAATCTAACCCATAAATAATAGAGTATTTGCACTCTCTACATAAGCATTATACTGTATTTAGCTATATACACATTTGAATACTTTTCCCACATATTTCTAATTTACAATGACCATTATGTTCTATGTTCTTATTATCTACATTATGTACATAGCTAAATACACTAAAAATTTTGGTTGAGAGTCCAAATACTGTATTATTTACTCTTATCTCGTCTCCTCCTAAACTTGAATTAAAATCTTCATTTTTTCTGCAAATCTGAAATTTCCACTATCTCTACTATCGGTTCATCATCATCATCCTCTGTGCCACCTCCTATCTCCGTTTCCTTTTCCATCTGATCCAATCATTTTTGTATTCTTACAAGATCTTCTTCAAATTCAAACCCCAAATCATCGTCGACACCGACGGACATGCCTCCTCTCCCGTCTCAATTCGGCTTTCAATTTTATTTTCATTTTTCTTACAATTTGTGTTTTAATTCACCGATTCTTCGTACGTGATAATGGATTCCGGCGCATATATAACTCCACCTCTCCCCATTTATGTTGCTTGTCCAATGAACATAAATGTTCAGCGTTTACTTTTCTTATTTTGAAAACCTAAACTCCTTGTTCGAGCATTTACAAAATGCAAACTCATTGTTGAATAGAGCTATTACAAAGTGGTTACGTAATTCAATGAAGGTCACTTATTACATTACTGGTTACAAGAGAGTTTGACAAACCAAAATAATCCGACACCTACTAAACTCACATGTAACTGTTTTATGAAAACAAATTACATCCTTGAAATTGTTCATATATGGTTACGAGAAAGTTTAGCCAAAAACCTCTCCAAAACAAGTTAATCTTTTCTGTAACCGAAAATTTTGAAAAGTGGTTATATAATTCGTTGAAGGTTATATTACATTAACTGTTACAAGAAAGTTTGACAAACCAAAATAATCTGACACCTTGCTAAACTCTTCGGTAACTGTTTTCAGAAAACATCACACATACTTAAAAAGTGTTCATATACGGTTACAAGAAAGTTTAGCCCCAAACTTTTCTACACAAGTTAAAATTTTCTGTAACCGACCCAAAAGGCTACAACACCGCATACATACACTTCTGAAAAGAAAAATACATTGCACTAGGAATACCAAGCCTTTCATCTGCTCAAAGATTCAACACCTACCCTCCCTCTTGCTCTCTACCGACGAACTAAAGCAGTTTTTCTCCTCAATACACAATATTCTTGTATGTATAGATGAAGATCTTTGCTCTGATTCACCATTAATTCCGGCCGAATGTGTCAAACTTCTTCAGCTTTGATTTATTAATTCTCTAGGACTCCACTGTTTCACGTTATGGGAGGAGAAAAAAATCTAAGCTAAATCTGAACTAAATATTTTTAAAATCCTATTAACTAGCCTCCTATGTTCCTACTTATACACATTTCTATCCTAAGTTGTTTCTTCAGTAACAGAAGGGCTGAAATGTAATTGTGATTCTTCTTTCCATTATGTTCAGTCAAAATAATTATTATCATGGGTATTTTGCTAATTTATCACTTAATTTAGGATTTCTACCCAATTCACTCTAAATCATAGAGTATATTAGTTAGGTAATTAATAAAAATAAAAGTTGAGTCACGAGAAAGACTGGTTTACAGTTTCTAATTTCGAGTAACATATCTGCTTTTGTATTTATTTTTTCTCGGCTCAATAAGGTGAATATACAAAACAAGAGTGAAATTTAGGTGAACTGCTGGTGCCGCAAATACTGCCAAGATACTTTGAACCACATATTCATTTGCAGTGCTTTTAGCTTTTTGTTAAAACTAAAATACAATTATTTAACAAAAATAATCTTATATAATAGAGAAAAAGACAAAAATAGCACTAAATCAAGTTTATGTTCCCAAACTATCACTCAAAGTCAAAAGTCACAAAAATAGCACTTAATGTTTTATCAAAAGTCACAAACTTAGGGTTTAGAGTTAAAGGGTGGGGTTTAGGATTTAGGGTTTAGGGTTTAGAGTTTAGGGTTTAGGGTTTAGATTTTAGGGTTTAGGGTTTAGGGTTTAGAGTTTAGGGTTTAGGGTTTATTGTTTAGGGTTTAGGGTTTATGGTTTAGGGTTTAGGGTTTAGAGTTTAGGGTTTAGGATTTAGAGTTTAGGGTTTAGGGTTTAGAGTTGAGAAATGAGGTTTTGGGGATAAGATTTCAAATTTTGAAAAATAAAAAAATTAAAATTTTCAAATGATAAACTTAGAAAAGTGTTATTTTGGTCATTTTAGTTTTTGAGTGCTATTTTTGTGATATAAACTTAGAAAGGTGTTATTTTGAAGATTTGCCCTATATAATATATTATATATTATAAGTGTAGTTCTCCCCGTTCTAACTATAATAATCTCGTAAATTAAAGTTCGTGTTAAACTATTATATAACTTACGAGTAAAAAGAGATATTACATAACTTCCATCAACTATAAGCTGGTCAACACTAGGGGCAGGTGGATTTCTGGTGAATAAGTTTATTTATATAGATTCGACCAAAAAAAAAAAAAAGTTTATTTATATAGATAAGAGAATAGTTTATATATTTAAGTTGAAAAGGTTAATATGTCAAAGAAAATGATTAATGTAAAGGTAGTTCAACTAGTCCCTGCCGTTTGCGTCTCCGATTAATCAAGTCCTTGCTTCTCTTATGCCATCATTATCGGGCGTCCTAAGGCCCGTCCTTAGGTTAATTGGGTCGAAAAATAAATCAAAAAGATTGAATAACATCACAAATGAACCTTAATTAAGGTTTTTGGGCTTCGTCCTTATGAGCGACGTGGCAACGTCTAATTGGTCGCAGGGTTTAGAGTTGAGAAATGAGGTTTTGGGGATAAGATTTCAAATTTTGAAAAATAAAAAAATTAAAATTTTCAAAAGATAAAATGCTATTTTGGTCATTTTAGTTTTTGCGTGCTATTTTTGTGATATAAACTTAGAAATGTGCTATTTTGGAGATTTGCCCTATTAAGAAAGGAAAACTATATGATTATACCTTTTGATAGTTATACAACAGTTTTTTTATAAAAAAAATATCCCCATTATTTTATGCAATTTTCTTCTTCTTTTTTTACATTATAAATTCTTAATCCTAATAGTATTTGGGTATCTATCCAGGTTCGGTTCGGTCTTTTCGGGTTTTCGGGGTTAATATTTCATCCCCATTCGGGTATTTATAAATTTTGGTTCGAGTTCAGTTTGGATCTTTGCGGGTTCGGTTCGATTTCGGATAATCAGTTTAAATTATTTTAAAGTCATAAAATTCATTTATGCTTTAAATTTCTTAAAATCTAAAAATATAAATAATATATAACATATAAATTTGAGTAATGTATGCCAAAGTATCTAAATTTAATATAAAAATCTATAGATATTTTAAATATTTTTGGTGTTTTAAGTACTATTTAGATATTTTATACATTTACTTTTGACTATTTATATATATATTTTCAAATATTTTGAACAGCTTTAAAATATCTTATACATTTTGGACAACTTCAAAATCTTTGGATATTAAATCTGAAAATACCTGATATATTCAAGTATATAAATCTGATTCAGATATATTCGGATACCTGAAATATTTTGGTTTGGATCGGGTTTGGTTTCGGTTTTTTAAATACCAATATTTTGAACCCGTTTGGATATTTAACGAGTTTCGATTCTGGTTTGGTACTATCTAGATTAGATTCGGTTCAGTTTTTCGGGTTTATATTTTTTCCAGCCCTACCTAATACTATTTGAAGGCCCCCAAAAGTATACATAAACAACTGATTCTCATTAATGTAAACTATTAAACTATCGACATAAATATACATTATCACTCAATCATCCATCCTTTATAGAAAATCTTCTTTTATTCATAAAGTATGTATTTTATTTGTAGGATAACAACTCCCATGGCTTCCATCAGAAAATTTCATTTTCCATTAGATATATGCAAAACAAAATAAGACATCAAGAGTTTTTGGAAAAAAATATCTTTAAAAGTTGTTTCAACTCAGATGGTTTTGATTGATGATGAGATAATTTTTAAAACTCATATTTTTCAACTTCTTATAATCCTACAATTATAAAAATCAAAACTAAATAAGAGGAACCGTATCCATGCAACAACTAAAGGTAATTACTTGATTAAAATTTTTGAGAAAAGGTTGGTAAAGGTGAATCAAAAATAAATAACACACACAAGATCAAATTTTACATTCATGGTTTTAGAACTTTAGAAATCAATATCATGGCCAAATTAAATATATTGAATAAAAAATTATAATACTGCAGTTAAATAACTTATAAATAAAACTTTAATTAAATAACCTAAAAATACACAGACAGATAAAACTACAAGTCTTAAACTAATAAAATATTATCCAAATTATTATATTTTGTTTTTTTTTAAAAAATATTCATGTCCGCGCATAGGCGTGGATGAATCACATAGTTTATATTATATTAGAAAAAAAAGAAGCTACCAAGAATGTCAAAATAATATGGCTCGGTCAGACAATATCGGGCCTTCACTGTAATCATCAGTTTCGGGCTTGTGTAAAAGTTACATTCATCTAATCTCACGCAGTGGTCAGGATTGCATCACGAAAAGTTAAAACTCGTTAACTTCATGTGCTCTTTCCTTTTGACATTTTTGAAACATGTGTTTTCATGAGTGATTGTAAGAATAATATACATAACATACATAAGTATAAACTTCTGAGGAGTCGTGTTTGAAAATCTCATTCCCACCTATGAGATAAAAAAAAAACTGTAAAGACATCCGTCAACTTACTATTTACTATTTGGAAATTTACTAAACTCAATATCATATCATAGTCTGAATACAAATTTTGACATCATTCAAATCGAAATCGACCTAGCCCATCCCATCAACATGAGAAAAGATATATTCTTCTTTTTAAGAAACATATATACTTGTTGAAAGCAAAATATTTAATTTACATTGTTTTGGAATTTAAATACTAGGTTTTTTGGAATACAAGATGCTAGGTTGTATATAATTTGTAAACTGTTTTTAGCATGCTTTTATTTAATTGTTTTGAAATTTGAATACTAGTTTTTATATTACTGTATTGTATATGTGACCTGATTAGTGACTTTTATTGCTAGGTATACTGCAATGAATATTTTAGCATTCTTTAGGGTTCCAAAATGTGACCTGAATATTGCTAGCTTACACTAATAATTATAAGTTTTATGTGATTTTATGTCACTATCTTCATTTTTTCTATTGATCTTCAAAGTTCCAAGAAACAAAGATAAAACTTTGATTTATATGCGACACGTTGATCAAACTTATGGATTTTTTTGTTCAACCCTCGATTTTTAGTTGACATCATGAAGATTTGATCCATCATTCGTTGACCAAAAAAAAAAAAAAATCAATCTTTAGATTTCGCAATTGTTTTTATTTATTAAATAATGTGCATATCGATTGTAAAATCTGATTTCACGCGTTATTGGGCATTTTCTTTCTACTTGGTTGTAGCAGTTGTTGCGGTGGCTCTACTAGGAGGATGTCACGCTATCGAGTTTGGTTCTTCTTTTGAACAATTAAGGTTTTACATTATCTTTAAGAGTGGTTGTTTATTAACAAGAGAAAAAATATTTAAACTAACCTTTTAAAAATAAGCGAAGGCGAAGCTAACAAAAGAAATATATTTATGAATAATTTAATTATTTTTGAGTGGGAAAGACAAATCAAAAGCAATCTCCAAGATATGATACGCTGTGGTGTTCAAGAGCATGTTTATTGGTAAAACCCACTTAGAAGATCTTAGTGATTTTTTAAGTATTAAAGTGAAGTTAAGGGTTTTGGTTAAGAGACCCTTAATTTTAATGGTTTATTGGTAATATCTTAATTTGGGGTTCTTAAAAAAAATTATTAAACATAAATTTTTTGAAGATACTTTTTTTTTTAAACAAAGTTAAACATTACATTTTAAACATAGATTTCAAAATAAATAAAAACTAGATTTTGACCCGCCCTTGAAAATGCGGGTATATTTTTTGTTTTACATTTTTGTTGAAATTTAATTTTTATATTTGTGTTTTTAGTTATATATATGTTTTTATTTGTATAATATTTATCTTAAATGATTAATAAGAGGTTTTAATCAATACTATTAAAATAGTTGGACCACACATATATCAATATGTCATGTTCCTGTTTTAATAGTATTGATCATTAGAAATGCTTTCAAACTAGAGCAAAGTCGTTAACTACAAGAGTAAAGATAGAAGTTTTATCCACACAAGATCACACTTTCAATTCAAACTTCAAAACAATTTGAAGATATTTATTAATTTTCAAAGAACCTATTCGATTAAATATTCAATCCAAACCAACACCAAAACTGTTTAAACAGGTCCACGAAGTATTTTGATTGAGAATCATACCTCCATTTTTTCATCTCCATCTCGGCCTCTCACTTCTCATGATTCTCCCAAGCCTGCAAGGTAAAACAACAACAAAGAGTTATCAACAAATATTTTTTTTGAATACCAAGAGGTTCGGAACCGAAGTAATGCCTTAGACCATAAATCACAACATATACTATTAGTTTCGTCACAGCAGGTCACTTGAACCAGAAAGTCTGATACAATGAATATGGAAACCCAGTTGAGATAAAAACCTCTTGATGGAGTTCTGAACATTACACAAAAGAGAGGTACTAAAACCTATTATATTCAGCATTTATAATTGTCAAAGGATCCCAACTAGTACTCTCTATGTGTCCCACAATCCTTCTGAGTTTTCTGAGAGCTTTAAAAGAACCCATTGCAGCTACTGTATTTCCCTGTTAGATGCAGATAAACCCCAAGCAAAATATCACAATAAAAGAAAGAAAATAAAACGTATTAAAGAAGTGAGACACTTGCAAAAGAGACGCACACTATTACCTAAACTAGAATCTAAACTTGGTAAGCTAAAGGGAAAGACATGAGTCAAGAATCCAAAAAATCAAGAAACTTGGAAATGGCAATGGTCTTAACAATGCTTGAAGGTGATGTTAGAAAGACTTTTCAACAAATCAAAAAATCAAGAAACTTGGAAATGGCAATGGTCTCACCTGCCATAGCTTGGCTTCAACGCCTTCAACAGAAGCAGCTCCCTTCCTTATCTATTCAGCTAATGTCTCCACATGACCGTACATTGAGTAGTACCTGCAAATATAATAATGTCAATGAGAGTCAAACTTGAGATCAAACTCAAATCACAAAACAAAATTCGAATCAAATTTCAAACAATAAATACGCTAATTACAGAAGAGTTTGAACCCCAAATCATAAATCAAAACTATCATCCCCCATCCATGAATAATTATTACAGAACAGCAAAAGCTATGATTAAAAATAAACACAATAGAAGTATTCTTCTTCGATCAACATTGAGAAAAATCAAAATCAAATCGCTACAGTTGAATGAGAAAGAAAGATAGAAATAGGAGTTTTACTTACATGATATATACTTTGGTCACCATCGATGTCTGAATCTTAAACACTGATTTTTTTTTTATCTAACCTAGAGATGCTCTTATGTTACAGTCAAACAAGAGAAAGAATCTGAAGATGATGAGCAGTCTGATTGAGAAGAAGCTTGAGTTCAGCAGCAGTCCAGAAACCAATTTCATTCTTCGTCGTCGAGGAGGAGAACAGACGTCGATTTCATTCGAGGAGGAAAGCAGGCATCGATTTGATTCGTCGTAGAGGAGGAGAGGAACAGATTTTGCTTCACTTCGTCGACGAGTAGAGCTCCCCTCGTTTTCTCCTCCCAAAAGCTACAAAGACGATGCATGGCATTCAAGAGACGTATCTTCTGTAGTCTAAATAAGCTACGTCGCTTAGATTAATTGTCTTTTTTCATTTTTTTTTAATACCTAATTAAACTCAAGAGACCTAGGAACATACGGCTATAAAGATGCTCTAAAGAGTTAAACAACAAATTTTGTTTGGAAGAAAGGAAAAGTCAAATGACTTAAAAAAATGTTCGAACAAAATATTAATGGGTCCCCCCCCCCTCTTTAGATTTCCTTGGGACCTACGAATCATAATTTTAATGTGGACGTCAATGCATTATTATTTATAGTAATTGCACTCTACACATAAGAAAAACCATGTAATTGGCGATATGCACATTTGGTGTTTACTTAGGAATCATCGACAATTACATAGACCATTATACCCCTATTATTTTCTACATGCATTTTGTTTTCGTGATGCCCACAACTTTTAGTAGATCATATATCTGATAAACCAAATATACACGAAATCTATTCATGTCAAACAACTTGAAATATTCTAATGTTTTTGAAAAGTTTCCCCTTATCGTAAAAATCTAGACACCCAAAAGCACATCTTCTTCTTCTATTTATATTCAACTGTTCTGTATTCAAGAAAAAAAATCAACTGTTCTTCTCTTGTTTGATACATATCCGAAGAATATCTCTTGCAAGGTACCATCTATGCTATCTTTAAAGTAAATTGAATATTTTCAATCAAACTGTTTGTAATATTTTCGAGTTTTCAGGCGCAAGTTATTTCCATAATTTCGGCTGGTGTTGAACAAAATAATGTCAACCTGGAACTTGGCTGGTCCGACGACGAAGAAGATGTTCAAGTTGAAAATCTTGTCAAGTGTATCAAAGAAGTTTTCTCTTTTTCTAATTCCCATTTCACAGGCGGAGCCACCAAAGCTGATGTTATCCGGATGCGTGATGAAGCCAAAAAGGAAAACAAAACTTGTAAAACCGCAAGAGCCAACCCAAAACAACATGTGTCCCATGCAATCGACGCAGACAATAATATCTCTAAACTATGCTAAAGATTTGTGAAGTAGTTCTAACTTTGAAAATGTCTTTGTCAAAACTTTACAGAACCTGTAACAAAAATGGAAAATCAAACTAACAAGACAGCTTAACTCGGCTAAAATATGAATTATACGGTCAACAAATATATATGTCAACGAAAATGAATTATGAAATCGTTCCCACTTGTAATCATTATCAGACAATGCTAAAATCTCGTACTATCATGCTAACGTTTCTAACGACACAGTTAACCTTCCCATTATCAGGTTTTAGACATCAACGAAAAGCTAAAACAACCTATAACTGCGTAAAGATATTTACGCGACCAAAGACAGTCGCAAACAAAAAGGATTATGAAACCAGGCTAACTTGGAATTTTTACCAGACAATGCAAATAGTTCAAGTAGCGAAGCTAAAAACATTAATCTTGTTCTTAAAATTCATCTTAGCCGGTTAGAATACAGAAATGCACAGTAAAACAAACTAGAAACTTCTGATTTATCCGACCAACCAAAAACAAGGCCTACAAAACGAAATATGAAATCAATCTTACTGGAAATTAGTAACAGACAATGCTAGTGATTCATGTTGACAAGCTAACATTATAAATATTTTTGTTAAAAATTCTTCATAGCCGGATAGAAAACAGAGAAGAAAACCAAAAACAACTTTAAAAATGCTAAAATCCGATTTAGCCGACCAACACAACGACAATACAACAAAATACTACTTAATGAGACCCCTACAACACACTTAAGCTAATACGCCCATCCCAATCTAACTTCAATATTCAACACCCACCTTCGGTGCTACTTCCTCCAGATGATGTATCTTTTTCCCTCTCACCCCCCTTGATTGATCTACCTCCTTTTGTTCCACCGTAATTAGCCAACTTCATAATTGGTGGCAGTGTGATAGGACATGCTATTGGCATCTCCAGACTTGTGTTACACATCTCAATGTTACTGGATTGTTGCAATCCCAATCCTTCACCAGTCACCATAACTGCAAACATTATCCCATAAAGGTTAGGTAACAATTGCACGAATTTCTAAATTATTGATTTATGTTATCACGTACCTTTCTTACTTGGTGTGACCAAAGAAGGATCTTCAACACCATTAACCCCATTTGTATTTTCCTTGTTCTTACAGTTTGTGTTGATATAATTGTTACATATGTAATAGATTATCAATACAATCTAAAGTAATCTTTCATAAAACGTCACTTATGTGATTCTCGTTAAGTATTAGTCTAGCGCTAATCTGATTTAGCCAATTTCATACTTTAGCAACTTAAAATGCTAGTAAACTATTTTTTTTTTACAATCATATTAAAGGTATTAAAACTTTATTTAACCATTGATTTTTCTTGTTATCGTGCTTCAAATAAATTTATCCTGATAAAGGTTCGATGTGTATGGAAAACATTTCAAAACTACAACATGAATATACTACATGTCGATGCATTCATTGCTAACTTCAACCATCTCATCATCATGGTCATCTAGCTCAATAGTATCATTTGTATGATCGAATTCCCCATTTAATACTGTCAGAATTAAATACCTTCATCTCTTGTATGTGCTTTAACTATGTTTTGATGTAGAGGCTTCGCCATTTTGCTTCCTTAAATAGGCAACCCGCCATGAACTTTCTGGCTCACTCCCCCGTACATTTTTTTCGCATGCAGACAAAGATCTTTTGGTGTGATTCTCTTTTCTCATCCAGCTGCTTGTGTCAGATTTCTCAACTCTTTCATTGGCCGAAATATCTATAGCCTCTATCACGTAACTTGCATGGGAGAATTTATCCTACCTTAATCATTACTCATCCCCCCAATTATATTTACAAACTCTTTTATCTTCCAACCTATATCAGGCCTACAGAATTTTCTATTTCTAAATAACTAAAAGGACATTTACGTAATTTCCTCTCCACTTAAACAATCCGAAAGCCCACATAAATTTTACCTTAGGTAGTTTCTTTATTTCCATGTTCTTTATGGATTATGACCCAATTCACTCTATTATTTATCCACTTTTCAATTGTTCGAAAAATTGATATCCCTTATATACTAAAACGTAAGTTGTCTGACAAATCAGAAATTGACATGTATCAAAGTTTTGAAAAAATAAAATAAACAATCATAAAAAATATGAATCAAAAAGAACTCCACGATCTCTGTTTTTAAGTAACAGTTTAAAATCCTTAATTTAAACAATTATATCTTCTATATAATTTTCGGTTAACTAAATTTCTACTGTATTGGCCATATTTTTCCCAATTGTCCTTCTTCTCCTATTTTCAATCTTTTGGGATCTTCGTCATCTCTTCATCAAAATCGATACAGGTATATATATATATATATATATATATATATATGACTACTTTGATTCGAATTCATTTTTTCTTCTTCTCAATGTAATATTATCTTTTTTTTGTATGACTCAGTATATGTAGCTAATCTAGTATGCTAACGTATGACTTTAGTGTTTGTCAGGATCGATTGCTTCGATAACCACTTTAAATCAAAGAATACATTAGTATCTGAACCTTATTCCCCTTAGACACTTTGGCTTTCTTGTGCGGAGCTTGGTCTTCTTCGGTGATGTTCTCATTCTCCTCTTCTTGAGGAAGAGCTACCCTTTTGTCATTCGGTTCCTTTGACCTCTTGGCAGGGGCCCTTTCTTCTCCGCCATTCAGCTACTGCTTACTGAGCACAGAAAAATTGATGACTTCCCAGATCCAGAAGCAATACGCTAGACGTCATGTCTCAATATGAGGTGGAATTTAGACAAAGGATTAGTGTTTTACGACGAAAGGTTTCTTCAGGGGTGAAGAGGAGAGCCGGCGGAGACATTGTTCCGACCGGTAGACACTATAGGAGTGTTTCCATGGATAGTGGTTTCATGGGAAAATTGGACGCAACACCTGCTCGCTCAACCACACGACGACGACTTGCTTCTTCACGACGACGAATTTCCTCCTTCCATCTTGCATTAACCGCATCTTCATGTTCTACTCTTTTTGGTTTTTACCCAGCTAGAAGGATCCTTCCTTATCCTTGTACTCCTTCTTAGTGGATGCACAACCGGTTCTTCTTCCTGTGCTTCTTCTACCACTTCGTTGAGAGACACTCTGCATTCGACTATACATGCTTAAGATGTCTAGCTACCAACAAAATTTTGTTGAAATGAATTGAATACCTAAAATGACATAGACTATAGTTTTTCCCCTATAAATAATTGTTTTTTTCTTTTCTATAACTAATTGTTTCCCATAAAAGAATGTCATATCCAAGGATTTCCATCAGAGAAAATAGCACATTTTCAAACAAAGGGATCCAAAGCAATACCTCTGTTCCTTCAAAGTCACACTAAAATAGTGTTTTGAAAATTTTGAAAAATAAAAAAATTAAAATTTTCAAAGGATAAACTTAGAAAGGTGCTATTTTGGTCATTTTAGTTTTTGAGTGCTATTTTTGTGATATAAACTTAGAAACATAAAAACCTTATTTTTTCCAGCGAACACATTCTTGAACAAAGTGAACAGTATTGTTTTCACAGTTGAATTATTTTGAATTTTATCTTCATTATACAAAAATACTTTACTCTGTTTCTTTCTTTTGTTTGTGTGTTTTTTGCTTTCACAACGCCCTCAACCCTGTCATAATTAGCAACACAATGAACTTAGATCGCTTTCTAACTTCAACACACGCACTTATATTATTCATATCCATACTTTTAAGCACAATCTGGGGGGCTAACTGTTGGGGTCAAAATCGGTCACGACGGAATCAATGTCTGAAAGTCCGTAAAAAAGAAAAACTTATGGAGCGTCTTAATCAACAATACGCTGCAAACAAAGTAACCAACGAATACCTAGATACCCTAGCCGTTGCCGCTTTCACGCCACATGTTGCAGATGATGCACCACGAACGCTAAGCTGAGACGACGACGAAGGATGGCACCTGATTGGATGTGAGAAGAAGAGACGATTGATTTCCTCTTATTATTATTATAGATAGATAGATGGTACAACATTTTTATTTCTTAACACCATATATCACGGTTGCTATGACGTCACGTCTATGTAAGAATTTTATGCGAACAAATGAAAATTTCTTATGTAATTTCCAGTTTCTCAGTTTGGGAATAGCACAGCTTCTTCGTCATTCCAATCAAACCAGGATGAATCTCTTTGTAAGAAGCTTGATTTGGATACATAAAGTGGTGGAGAATCACCAGGAAGTTGAATAAATCTCATAGGAGTTGGCATGAAGAAGTTATCCCACTTTCAAATCTCCAAAAAAGATGATCCATATTTTTATGTTTTATAGTCTATATTTACTAATTATTTATTTTACTATACATTTTTCATATAGATGTTTAATTTAGTTTTTCCAGTCTGTCGCAGCGCCGCTTGGTCGCTGATGCGATAGAACAATTCAGAGGTGATGGCGATGGTCAGGATGCTGTCGACGACCCACCGATTCCCATTTGAGGAATCTTCGCGAATTGCCATTTGGGCTTCAGCGGAGTTTTATTTGCCCCATTCGACGCAGATCACAAAATAAAACCGAACCGTCGAATGATGGCGATTCTCCTCACCCCTACCACTTCGTCTTCTCCGCCTTTATCTTTTCATAGTAAGCTTGTAATAAAATTTCAAATTTTTGATTACCTAAGGTATGTTTTGGCATGCAATAAGAGTTGGGGTGTGTATTTTTTTATCGACTCCTAGTTAAGGTATGAATTTCAAATTTTGATTAGTGAACCGCTCGAGAGCTGGATTGTTTTCTGGTTAGGTGATCTGATTGGAGACTTCACCGGAGATCTTAGCCCAAAACCAGTAGTTGCCCTCACTTGGGTAACCAGATGATGCAGCCATACCACCAGGTCTAATATGTAAGCCAAATATACAATAGCGAAATGAATTCTACGCATATAAATAAATAAATAATCATTACTCGAATGAGAAAACAGTGTACTCTTAAATAAATAACTAGAAAATGCTACTAATTTAATTGAATCCATGGTGTGGACAGTCTCTCTGATAAGACTTGAATCTAATCCAAGAGCCCCTGAATGATTCTGCAGGCTCCTGAGTGAATGCCTGCTACTTGATCAACCGAATTCCTACAAGAGTCTTGGAAGATCAATCACCGTTTGAAGTATTGAATAAGGTCAAGCCATCTCTAAGCCATTTGAGAGTGTTCGGAAGCCTATGTTATGTGCTGATTCCAGGAGACATGAGGAACAAGTTGGAGCCTTAAAAATATGTATATCCAAAACTATGATTTTTTGTGTTCTATTTTATATATATTATTTTATGATTTAGTTGAAATATCTTTTGTTAACAACATTTGTTATTATTTTGTACTTAAAATCTGATTGGTACTTAAATATCTGGGGAAGCGCGAAATCTCCGTCTCTTTCCTTCATACGCCGAGTTTGCTTCGCATCCTCGGCAGCAAACAAATAATCAGGAATCTGCATGAGATACAATCCGCCCACGGTACCGCGACACTCGCGATAATCCTCGAGACATTTGTAACTAGTTGATTATCATATCTAATAGAATTAGAGATTATATGACGAGCACAAGGTCTTCTTTGGGTCCCCACTTTCTCCTTTCCAATGGTTTAACTAACCCGGGAGAGTTACTACCTGCCTCAGCAGAGTCTACGTTTATTGGTGGACAAGACCGTCATCAATCTGGCCGGTCTTCTTGTTGGTATACGCCCTCCTCATTAGGGCGAGATCATCAACCGGCTCGCCATCATTTTCTTCCGCCATGAAAAAAAACATAAATTAAAAAAACATTATTGTGTCAAATTCTATTTTACTTTTTCTTTTATCAGTTGTCCATCCAGGGACATCGATCGTTAGGAGAACACCAACTTCGACCGATAAGGATGACCCGACGTCGATCGACCGACGTTATGAATTTGGATACCGCGCTTTTGACATGTACGGAGCATTAATTTTTGGTATTAACAACAACAAACTCATGCTTGATGGATCTCTGAATCTCAAAATCTTATTCAGGAAGATAATTCTCATATCACATCGATATTTTATTTTTATTTTCTGGACCAACATGTTATATAAAAAAAATATGTAATATGGTAAATGTTATATTTATAGTATTAAATATATAAGTTATTTATTTTTATAAAAAAAATTACATCCACGCGCTCAGTATAATTTACTACAAAGTTGTATACAACGTTTCACCATTATAAACGTCTAGGTTTTCATAAAGAATTAATTCCAATCTGTCATCTTGCAAATATAAATGTAATTTTAAACTTTTTTCATCGTCACCGGAATCACTTTTCCCATATCTTCTTCTGAAGCTCTGATACCACTTATTGTATCACAACCTTAATCACACGAACTCGTATCACGTCGAGATTGATCACACATTTTTGTTTCGTTTTCCGATCGTTTCCTTTATCCGTAAGGCGAAGCCGGTCTAAGCCTTTTCCAATCATTTGTTTTTGATATGTTTCCGTTTCTCCGATATTGGCTAAGGGACAAATAGTAGATTTTTTACAAAAATTAATAATTAACGTCATGAAATATCTTCATGGCGAAAAGATAATCAACCATATGGGAATGACAAAATTAAAGATCTTCAACAGGCACTGGAAGAAGTTCAAATGGATAATAATAGATCCCAAGAAGAGATTCTTAAGGTTTCCAGGAAGGTTTTGATGAGAGCCGAGTTGTCAAAGTGCGGCACTGAAATCTTCATCCTTTTCCTCGTGCCTTCTCCATCCCTCACATCCCCACTGTTGCCCAGCAACTGACCCTGCGTCTCCATTTGTCCATCTATCAACTTCTTCCAGATCCATTTAAATGATCTAATCAAATGATCCAATTAAATTATCCATACCGAACTGTTAGTTTCTTCGTTCAATAGAAATTCATTTGAATTGGGATTAGAAGAACACTTGTTTTCCGTGGAACAAACAATTCTTCTTCTAGTTCCAACAAAACCAGATGGTGCATGACAGAGTATTGCCTTGCTGGGTTTTCATCAACTAAGGTAATGCTAGGTTGAAGTTGTTTCAGTGGATTTATAGGTGGAAGGGACAACGAGGCTCCACAAAAAGATTTTAAAATCAGACCATGTAAATACTAAAGTAAATATCTCATCACTTTTCTATCAAATAACAATGGGAAGTTTCCATGTTACTGAGTTTCTTTTTCTGTGAATTAACTGGTTTGTCATGGATATGTGGCAAAACCAAAACGCCAACATATCTTGCTATTAAGGAAATTGAAGATGCATATCGAGTCGTCAGCTTTCAGTTTCAAAAAAATATATATATATCGACAGCTTTGTGTGAAGGAAATTGAAGTAATGTTGTCAACAGAGATATATGCTTATTATATTTATAAATTGTTATAATTTTCTATATCTATTAGGCCAGTTTATCCTCAATTTATGACTATGAATATATAAATTAATATTCTTCATCATATATAAATTTATGACTATGAATATGGTTGTTCCTCCATTTTAAACCTATAGTTTTTATACATGTTAAACAACTTATATGTTAATTTCATAAAATAACTAATAATTTAATAATTTGTATAAGTAAAAATATTCTCATGCGTAGCATGGACTCAATACTAGTTTGTCAAAATAAATCATCAAATTTTTGATGGCTTTTTGGATTAGTTTATTACGCCATCCGCATCGGTTGGTTTCTACCGTAATTTTTCGATTAAAAAAAAGAAAATAATAGAAATGAAAGAAAATGTAGAAAAAATGAAAGAGAAACGCCAAGTATCTCTAAGACCATACCATTACGGACATTTAAGAGACTCTAAATACCAATGGCATGTTTTAAGTGGCTCTTTTTTGTTTATCAATAAAAAGTTAATTACAAATTCTAATTAAATCCAAAATAGTTATATTATACTTGGAAGAAACTTATTTACCACCGATGCAGCTGTCCTTATTGTAGAGTAACAACTAAACGTCTGGTTTGGATAATGTTATTGCGGCTTATGATTTATGGCACCCATCGGCGGTTTGGAAAAAGACATTATACGCATATCTTAATTTGAATTTACAATATTTATTCTCTCTTTGTTTGTCAACTATTTATTCTATGGATTGCATTTTATACTTTCGT
Organism: Brassica napus; assembly: GCF_020379485.1. NCBI lineage: Eukaryota > Viridiplantae > Streptophyta > Magnoliopsida > Brassicales > Brassicaceae > Brassica > Brassica napus. The sequence continues at coordinate 4,387,381 of NC_063448.1, read as the reverse complement.
GATAGTAAAGTAGAAACTGACCAATCAACAATATTTTTTGTGTGTTATTTATCTACATTTATTTTTAAAAATACATATATCTACAACATAACGTGTTAGGAAGAACGGTTGCAAACTTGCAATAAAAGATTATCTTGGGTAAAATTCTAGATTTGGTTAACTGATGTCTTAGTTACATTGAAACATGCATGGAGAACAGATGCTGAATCATAATTCATAACTAGCAAGACCGATCCTAAACGAGCCAGATTATACGCACTTACTGAAACGGTTTACTTTAATCGCTACTGAGAACTGCAATAGCGACCAAGCTAGCTTCAAATCTTCAGCTTTTTATTCTCCGCTTTCAGGTTTTCACTCACACTACCTAGAGATTGGTCATGATCTGTCTTTTTTTTTTTTGGTCGTCTACCCATCTAAGCTAAATCAAGTGGAGAACATACGAGCCAATCATCCGAGGAACATTTCATTATGTCCGGGTTTGATCTATATGGGAGAAAATATAACCTCTGGCCCTTGCATCTTTTGATAATCCGTCTGCCCGGCCATTCCGACTTCGAGGAATATGAGACAGTCGCACATCCTCGAAGTCTTCCTGTAACCTCTTGAACACCTCGATCTCTGTCGCAAAAGCTGGCCAGTCCATCGAGTTTGTAGTCATATCCACTAAGTCCGAGCAGTCCGTCTCAAACCATACCGAAGTGATCCTTTTGTCTCTCATACATGAGGATGCCCAAAGTAACCCTTCCATCTCAGCATGCAAAGCTGAGAGGCTCCTGTTACACGCCCGTAATCCAAAGTATTCTAAGCCCATTTGATCCTTAAGACTCCACCCTAAGCCACTGACACTGCCATTATTGATTCATGATGCATCAATTTGATAAGTAAGGATTCGAGTTATCCAAGGGGGCACTGTCTCAATCTCTGTAGTAGGGGGGTCGTCATGATCCTCCTTTGCTTCCTCCTTTTCGTTAGCCTTCCTCCAACATTCCGCCTCAAGAGACGCATGTTGGAGGGTGTCAATGGGGGATACGTCTTTCCCATTGAAGATTTTGTCGTTCCTCGTCTTCCAAATGTACCAACAGATCCATGGGAAGGTATCGAATTGTGGTCTCAGAGGAGCCACCTCTTTTCTCTTCCATAAAAGGAAGTTCATGTTTTGATATATGGATGTACTCGGGAAGTAACCCGGAGTGGACGGATAGTCCGTTAAAGCCCAAACCTAAAGAGCTGGTGGGCATTCAAAAAGAAGATGATTAATCGACTCCACTGGGCCAGCACATCTAAGACAACTCCTATCGGTGCCCAGGTGTCTATACAGGAGCCTCTCTGCCGTCGCCACGCAGCCCGAGATAGCCTGCCACAAGAAATGTTTCATCTTGCTCGGGGCCTTTAGCTTCCACACATGGCTATGAAGTCTCGTGATACTCGGTTCTGTAACGCCTTCTTGTGTAAGACTCAGCTTGGTTGATCGGAGTAGGTCGTAACCGGTTTTAAATGAATACACTCCTGATTTGGTGTGATTCCAAACATATCCATTCGGAGCAAGAGAGCGAGATGGTTTTAGCCTAAGTATCAAAGGAATATCATCCGGGTGAAAAAAATCTCGTAAAAGCTGGATATCCCACTCCTTGGTATCATTCCTAATAAAGGACTGAACAAGAAGTTGGGGTAATCTGTAAACAATGTGGTTAGCAGGTCTAGGTGGTCGAGCCACTGAGTCTGGAACCCATGCCTCACTCCAAACCCTCGTATCTCGACCTGTTCCAATCGTTTTCCGTAAACCCGAAATGAGTAGAGGTCTTGCTGCAATGATATTGCGCCATCCATATGATGGTGAGTATGTTCGTCGATCTTCCAAAGGAGAGGTATGATTGTAGTACCTTCCTTTTAAAACACGTGCCAATAAAGAGTTCGGGTAATGAATTAATCTCCACAATTGTTTTGCAAGAAGCGCTATATTGAAGTCATGGAGATCTCGAAAACCTAGTCCCCCCCGAATCCTTGGGGGTACAGATCTCGTCCCATGCTATCCAATGCAAACCTCTACTGTTTTGTATTGAGCTCCACCAAAAGTTTGAAGTTGTGCTCCTTAGTTTGTCGGTAATGCCTTGTGGAAGTAAGTAACACGACATCACAAATGTCGGAATTGCTTGAGCCACAGATTTGACTTGGACTTCTTTTCCTCCTTTAGAAAGGAGTCTCGATGACCAAGTGTTGACTCTCCCATTGAAACGATCTTGTACAAAGAAGATCTGGTGGGTACAGCCTTGTATAAAACTTTCTTGTTGATGTTGGAGAAGCAGACTCTCTTGTTGGGCATATCGATGGTTGCTCCAACAGTAGCCATGAATGTCCTTCCAAATATCAAAGGCATCTCATGATCCTTGTTCATCTCAACAACTTGAAACTCAGCAGGAACAATGCATTCCCCTACTTGAACATGAAGGCTGCGGATGGTTCCATATGGGACTGCTCTAGAAGAGTTTGCAAATGTCAGGGTCAGGGTCAGCTGAGAGCGCTCAACATCAGCAATACCCAAATCGTCTACAATAGCCTTTGAGACGAGATTCACACAAGAACCAGAGTCATAAAGAGCATCCTTGAAGGTTGTTCCTGCGATGGAACATGGGAAAACAAACTTTCCAGGATCATCAACCTTAGGCAATACCTTCAGTGCTGGTGTAGACAGATCTTTGGCATAGAGGACCTTGATCTCCTCTTGAGTCTCTCTACAGTTTCTAAAAAACTTGAGCACTGGACGAATCTGCAGAGCATCTTCAAATGCAAGTTCTTTAGGAAGCCTTCTCACCATCTTGTTAAAACCTATCAGCTGCTCTTCACTAATGGGATCCATCAGATGTCTAGGTGGAATTGGATAGGGAACCTTGGGAACATAGACTCGAGATGGTGGAGTCTCAGCAGGTTCGCTAGGAGCAGTCACTCCAGAGCTAGCAGACTGCTCAGCTCTCTCTTCTGCGCCTGGAGCAGTCTCAGCGAACGGTTGCTCTATTGCATTACAGTGCTCAGTCCTAGGATTTTTATCAGTTCTTTCAGGGAGCGTCTCTTGTTGCCTCTTGACACTCTCAACTCTTTGAGCAAGCTGAACATCGATCTTTCTTATATGGATTGCAAGATTGTCATACTTGTTATTCAGCTCAGTGAACATGTTGCCCATCTTGGTGTCTATTTCCGTGGTTACCTGATTCAACGCCTTGGCCTGAACCTGCTGACCCTGCAACAGCTGTTGCATCATCATACCCAGACCCTTCAGCTCATCTGGTTGACTGTTCCCGTTAGCTGGAACAGCTTGCTAATTGCTCTGCGGTTGTCGCTTGTTCTGGTTCTGAATATGCCCGGCCGTAGCTTGCTCCATGTTGAAGACGTGCCCTTGGTTGTTTTTCAGTAGCTGATCAACCTTGGCAGTCAGCTCATCTATTTTCTGGGTGTCAGAACTGTTCCCTTTCTTGGAGCAATCACTCTCCTCTTTCTTATTAGCTGAGCTAGCAGCCATGTTCTCAATCAGCTTAAACGCTCCATCAGTGGTTTGAGTCATGAAGTCTCCATTGCTCGAAGAGTTTAGAGCACCTTGGTATTTCCAGTCCACTCCATCATAGAAAATGTCCAGGAGGTAATCACCATCAAATCCATGGTGAGGACATTCTCTGCGATAGTCATTGAAGCGCTCCCATGTGTCGCAGAAAGGCTCATCAGTGAGCTGTCTGAAGGAGGTGATCTTGTTCCTCAATGCAGCTGTTCTCGCCTTAGAGTAGAAATGGCTGAGGAACGCTGATCGGACCTGTTCCCATGAAGTGAGAGAGCCGGTAGGGAGAGAGTTCAACCACCGTGCAGCTTTTCCATCAAGAGAGAATGGGAATAACATGCACGTGATGTAGTCTGGTGGAACACCATTCACGCGAGTGAAACTGCAGACTTTTTCGAAGCTCTCAATATGCTCCATTGGAATTTCTGTAGAGAGACCAGAGAACACCTTTCTCTGTACTAGACCGATCAAAGCAGGCTTGATCTCGAAGTCCTGCCTGGTGCAGAGTGGAGGAACAATGGCAGAGCGCGTAGTAGGGATGTTGCAAGGAATGTTTCTCTGCCCGATTGGAACAGTCTGCGCTTGTTGTTCCTGCCGCGCGAGAGCAGCCTGTTCAGCAGCATCCTGCTGAGCTTGGATGGTCTGCTGCATTTGTTGCATCTGCTGCTGCATGAGTGCCATAGCCGCAGTGAGATCATCCTGATTGGCGTGATCACCCATAGTGGTGTCGGTTTGCCTTGGCTGTTGACGATTTGTTCTTTCTAACCTTGCTAGCTCCTGGTTGGTAAATGTAACTAACTCTCCTTGTGGGTTTCTCCGAGTATGTCTACTGGTAATGCACCTGAAAAATTAGCTGCAACAAAAAGGATAGAGCAAATTAGAGGTCTTAGACTAAATAAATAACCAAAAAATAAAGGTAAAAAGATGGTCCCCGGCAACGGTGCCAATTTGATATTACGTGTATACGCACACCAAATAACCTAATGTGCACACTACCACAATCGAATGGTATGTCGATGTAGCACTTTAGGATCGAATCCACAGAGACCAAATCTTACACTTTATTTTTATGGGATCAGAATCAAGCTAAAACAATATGGGGGTTTTAAAGTTTGTGGTAACGTAAAAAGCAAGTAACAGATTGGTTTTAAGTTTCAGATTAATGAGAAACTAACCTAGGGTTTAACGGGCGCTTACAATCATGAGCCAAACAATTATTCAAGTTTGATTAATGAACTAGTCTAGAACTAGGAACACAATACTAGATCAACCCACTGTCGTGGTGTTTCACCTTTCAGTGATCAGCCTCAATACCTAAGCTCTCGCTTGGATCAAGGCATGATGATGAACATTAAGATCAAGTCCAATCGGTTCACAAAACACCCTAATATCTACTTTCGCTGATTAGGGATGCTATGCTCATTCATAACATATCTAGCAACCTATTACACGGTTAATGAATAGGTTAAACCTAGGATCTAACAATAACTGGCCAGTTTAATGCAAGCAATAAGAGCAGTTATGAATGAAGACAATCAATGGATACTTATCTGTGTTTAGCTCACGATCTAACACCGTAACACCCTAGGCTAGCTAGATCAACTACTCAGTCATAACAAGAGAGAACACAGAAATCAATTCTGAATAAGACTTCATGTAAATAAAAGAGATAGAAAGAGGGTTCAGGATAATCTTCTCTATGGTGAGAGAGATGCAGCCTTCTCCCTTTACAATCCAAAAGCACAAAAGTCTCCAATGGTTTTTTTCTGTCTAGAATAGCTTAAAATGGTAAAGAGAAACAGAAAATATGATATATCCAAGCCACAGGCGGCTGGGAGAAAAAAAAAGGATAATTAGGGCAAATCCCGTAATGATTGTAGTTTCCTTAAAAATCTCTGCCGCTCGAACACTCACTCGGAACAGTCACTCGGGTTGCTCCGCTATCCGGAACAATCATCAAGACTGTTCTGCGTGAAAACCACCAAATTGCATTGTTTTCTGCCTCTTTTGTTCCAGCTGGTCCATCTCCCATCCAATGCAACTCCAGACCTATAATGACTCCAAAATGACTAGAAAGACTCGATAAAGACTTGAAAACCAATTTAAAAGCATATATACAAGATGTATAAAACACCATATATCAATTCCCCCAGACTTAGATCCTTGTTTGTCCTCAAACAATGTCAAGTATCAAGAACATGGAGAAAGGTTTGAAAGTGCGGGAACTCTCCTATTCTCAGCAACCATACTTTAACCACGAATCTATAAACCATACAAGCAGTAAAACTAGGACAACACACCCTTACCGGAGCCCCACTAACTGCTGTTCAAAAATCGGCTCCATACTCTTCATCTCAAACCTGAAAAAGCAACACTATCGAGACAGAACTCCCTACATTCATTTAAGAGTAGCGTGAGCTTCTCATCACAGGCATCATTCAGGGTAGACGATCTAGGTGTGGAACAGGCTATTTAATGGTGGAGTTAAAAGTGTTTATGGGCTACCATTTCATTGAAGAGGATGCAGGATATCACACAAAATGACAAGAGATGATAAATCCATTGATGTCCACAGCCTCTACTCGTTTTTGCTCTATCTGGTGCGACTGTTCTGGTGACGGAATATGCAACTGATTGTTCTGCGTTCCACTTTCCTTTTGGTACCCACTCCTTTGCTCGATCTTTACAGTGGCTCATATTTCTTTGATCTCATCCCCTTCTCCATCACCTTATTTTGGTTTTTTTTTTTTTTTTTTTGAAGACTGATATGGTGATGTGACAAAGAAGGAGGTCATACATGATGTTTCTGAGTGCCACTGGTGTTTCTGATTTTGCAACCATCCTGGTTCTCCACCCCTGCTCTTGCGCAGTTCATTGGTTATGGAGCGGTTGCTCCCTTAATCTGCTTGTTCTCCTTTCTGCCATAATTTCTGAAGCAGTAACGAGTAGGAGGCTGCGTTGATCCTTTCCTCTTCGACCTTTTTGCACATATCTGCACATATGACACTGAAAAACAAATGCATGAAGGTGGAATAAAGGCTAAGGTGTAGGGTGGGAACTAGCTAAAGATGAGCTAGCCACTCAGGATCAGCAAGATAGATAAAAAGGATAAGAAGTCCTGAGTGTGTTCTCGTTTCCCTGATCTAATGCCCATAACAAGAAGAATTTCGGTTAAGATTAGGTTCAAGTAAAGTGGAGTTAAGTCTACCCAGTGTAACCTTATCGGCTGAGAACTTCTGGAGAATCAAGTGAGATATGTCAGGGTGTTCCAGGTCCACATGTGTGTCTTTCGCCACTGCTAAGGTCACTGAATAAGATAACTAAAGCACAAGGTGGTCAGTGATCAACACAGAATAAGGTCCTAATTCCCACAAAGTTTTGACTGACTCAATAAAAACTGATTCAAATTGACCCAAAAGAAAAACAAAAGAAAGAAACGAGTTAGTAAACAACGAAAACCCTCCCCCAGACTTACTTCACAACGTCCCTGGTGTGAAAATAAATCAGAGAGAAGGAGAAAACAAGAATAAAATTTTTTTTTTTTTTTGGTTGAGATACTTACCTGAGTGGAGCAGGCGTTCCATGAAAATTCTGGGTGTTCTATCGTCAGATGATCGCCTGGAACTACCGCTCTTTTCAGGGGGTAGGTTGTTCCGTTTCTGCAACCCATAATTTTTGAAGTATCTCGGATTTTTTTTTTTTGCTTTTTGACCTGAGACTCAATAAACTAAAACGAAAATAAGTAAACAAAAACAAAACCAAATTATATTTACACGTACCAGTGGGTTGCATCCCACCAAGAGCTTGGTTTAACTGGGATCAGTCGGGTTGAGCAGGAGGACTTGTTCCAAAACAAGCTCCACAATCAGACATGTTCAACTTCAAAACTCTGCTCAGCAACCCTTTCACAGCAGCTTCTCCTTTCTCTTTCAGCTCATGTGTGAGCATTACTCTGACTTTAGAGAAAGGTTTAAAGGTACCCTTGCACTTTACCTCATACTCAATGGATTTCTCATCACACAAGCGAGGTATCAAAGTCATCATAGGATCACCCTTGACCCTTTTCTTCTGAACTTTCTGTTTCACCCTTGAATTCTCTCTGAATTTAGTAGGATCAGTGTTAGGATCTTCATCAGATAACAGCCTGCTCTCACCCTTATCACCATGCTCCTTCTCTGGAACAACCTTCAGCTTTTCTACATCAAACACTGAGATGCGAGAGGCGTGTGATGAGGAAGATCTGGTGGGTACAGCCTTGTAGAAAACTTTCTTGTTGATGTTGGAGAAGCAGACTCTCTTGTTGGGCATATCGATGGTTGCTCCAACAGTAGCCATGAATGTCCTTCCAAATATCAAAGGCATCTCATGATCCTTGTTCATCTCAACAACTTGAAACTCAGCAGGAACAATGCATTCCCCTACTTGAACATGAAGGCTGCGGATGGTTCCATATGGGACTGCTCTAGAAGAGTTTGCAAAGGTCAGGGTCAGCTGAGAGCGCTCAACATCAGCAATACCCAAATCGTCTACAATAGCCTTTGAGACGAGATTCACACAAGAACCAGAGTCACAAAGAGCATCCTTGAAGGTTGTTCCTGCGATGGAACATGGGAAAACAAACTTTCCAGGATCATCAACCTTAGGCAATACCTTCAGTGCTGGTGTAGACAGAGCTTTGGCATAGAGGACCTTGATCTCCTCTTGAGTCTCTCTACAGTTTCTAAAAAACTTGAGCAATGGACGAATCTGCAGAGCATCTTCAAATGCAAGTTCTTTAGGAAGCCTTCTCACCATCTTGTTAAAACCTATCAGCTGCTCTTCACTAATGGGATCCATCAGATGTCTAGGTGGAATTGGATAGGGAACCTTGGGAACATAGACTCGAGATGGTGGAGTCTCAGCAGGTTCGCTAGGAGCAGTCACTCCAGAGCTAGCAGACTGCTCTGCTCTCTCTTCTGCGCCTGGAGCAGTCTCAGCGAACGGCTGCTCTATTGCATTACAGTGCTCAGTCCTAGGATTTTTATCAGTTCTTTCAGGGAGCGTCTCTTGTTGCCTCTTGACACTCTCAACTGTTTGAGCAAGCTGAACATCGATCTTTCTTATATGGATCGCAAGATTGTCATACTTGTTATTCAGCTCAGTGAACATGTTGCCCATCTTGGTGTCTATTTCCGTGGTTACCTGATTCAACGCCTTGGCCTGAACCTGCTGACCCTGCAACAGCTGTTGCATCATCATACCCAGACCCTTCAGCTCATCTGGTTGACTGTTCCCGTTAGCTGGAACAGCTTGCTGATTGCTCTGCGGTTGTCGCTTGTTCTGGTTCTGAATATGCCCGGCCGTAGCTTGCTCCATGTTGAAGACGTGCCCTTGGTTGTTTTTCAGTAGCTGATCAACCTTGGCAGTCAGCTCATCTATTTTCTGGGTGTCAGAACTGTTCCCTTTCTTGGAGCAATCACTCTCCTCTTTCTTATTAGCTGAGCTAGCAGCCATGTTCTCAATCAGCTTAAACGCTCCATCAGTGGTTTGAGTCATGAAGTCTCCATTGCTCGCAGAGTTTAGAGCACCTTGGTATTTCCAGTCCACTCCATCATAGAAAATGTCCAGGAGGTAATCATCATCAAATCCATGGTGAGGACATTCTCTGCGATAGTCATTGAAGCGCTCCCATGTGTCGCAGAAAGGCTCATCAGTGAGCTGTCTGAAGGAGGTGATCTTGTTCCTCAATGCAGCTGTTCTCGCCTTAGAGTAGAAATGGCTGAGGAACGCTGATCGGACCTGTTCCCATGAAGTGAGAGAGCCGGTAGGGAGAGAGTTCAACCACCGTGCAGCTTTTCCATCAAGAGAGAATGGGAATAACATGCACGTGATGTAGTCTGGTGGAACACCATTCACGCGAGTGAAACTGCAGACTTTTTCGAAGCTCTCAATATGCTCCATTGGAATTTCTGTAGAGAGACCAGAGAACACCTTTCTCTGTACTAGACCGATCAAAGCAGGCTTGATCTCGAAGTCCTGCCTGGTGCAGAGTGGAGGAACAATGGCAGAGCGCGTAGTAGGGATGTTGCAAGGAATGTTTCTCTGCCCGATTGGAACAGTCTGCGCTTGTTGTTCCTGCCGCGCGAGAGCAGCCTGTTCAGCAGCATCCTGCTGAGCTTGGATGGTCTGCTGCATTTGTTGCATCTGCTGCTGCATGAGTGCCATAGCCGCAGTGAGATCATCCTGATTGGCGTGATCACCCATAGTGGTGTCGGTTTGCCTTGGCTGTTGACGATTTGTTCTTTCTAACCTTGCTAGCTCCTGGTTGGTAAATGTAACTAACTCTCCTTGTGCGTTTCTCCGAGTATGTCTACTGGTAATGCACCTGAAAAATTAGCTGCAACAAAAAGGATAGAGCAAGTTAGAGGTCTTAGACTAAATAAATAACCGAAAAATAAAGGTAAAAAGATGGTCCCCGGCAACGGCGCCAATTTGATATTACGTGTATACGCACACCAAATAACCTAATGTGCACACTACCACAATCGAATGGTATGTCGATGTAGCACTTTAGGATCGAATCCACAGAGACCAAATCTTACACTTTATCTTTATGGGATCAGAATCAAGCTAAAACAATATGGGGGTTTTAAAGTTTGTGGTAACGTAAAAAGCAAGTAACAGATTGGTTTTAAGTTTCAGATTAATGAGAAACTAACCTAGGGTTTAACGGGCGCTTACAATCATGAGCCAAACAATTATTCAAGTTTGATTAATGAACTAGTCTAGAACTAGGAACACAATACTAGATCAACCCACTGTCGTGGTGTTTCACCTTTCAGTGATCAGCCTCAATACCTAAGCTCTCGCTTGGATCAAGGCGTGATGATGAACATTAAGATCAAGTCCAATCGGTTCACAAAACACCCTAATATCTACTTTCGCTGATTAGGGATGCTATGCTCATTCATAACAGATCTAGCAACCTATTACACGGTTAATGAATAGGTTAAACCTAGGATCTAACAATAACTGGCCAGTTTAATGCAAGCAATAAGAGCAGTTATGAATGAAGACAATCAATGGATACTTATCTGTGTTTAGCTCACGAACTAACACCCTAACACCCTAGGCTAGCTAGATCAACTACTCAGTCATAACAAGAGAGAACACGTAAATCAATTATGAATAAGACTTCATGTAAATAAAAGAGATAGAAAGAGGGTTCAGGATAATCTTCTCTATGGTGAGAGAGATGGAGCCTTCTCCCTTTACAATCCACAAGCACAAAAGTCTCCAATGGTTTTCTTCTGTCTAGAATAGCGTAGAATGGTAAAGAGAAACAGAAAATATGATATATCCAAGCCACAGGCGGATGGGAGAGAAAATAGGGATAATTAGGGCAAATCCCGTAATGATTGTAGTTTCCTTAAAAATCTCTGCCACTGGAACACTCACTCGGAACAGTCACTCGGGTTGCTCCGCTATCCGGAACAGTCATCAAGACTGTTCTGCGTGAAAACCACCAAATTGCATTGTTTTCTGCCTCTTTTGTTCCAGCTGGTCCATCTCCCATCCAATGCAACTCCAGACCTGTAATGACTCCAAAAGGACTAGAAAGACTCGATAAAGACTTGAAAACCAATTTAAAAGCATATATACAAGATGTATAAAACACCATATATCAGTTGCCCAATGACTAAAACTTGATATGTGACCGACGTGACACAACACATAATGAGGTCAACCAGTCTTTCATCAAAGCCCATCTTCAGCATCAAAGCTGCTAAGAAACTCCCCTCCACTCTATCGTAAGCTTTGCTCATATCTGTTTTAATAGCCATGAAGTCTTCCCTACATCGCTGATTCGTCCGTAGGGCGTGAAAGTTTTCTTGTGCTATCAAGATGTTGTCAGTAATCAAACGTTTTGCCACAAAGGCGGATTGTGTCTCCGAGATCAAGCGCGGGATAACTCTCTTAAGTCTCTTGCAAAGAAGCTTAGATATAATCTTGTAACTAACATTGCAAAGACTAATAGGTCTGAACTCAGTCATGTCTCGAGGTTTCTTCTTTTTCGGGATGAGACAGATATTTGTCTGGTTCAATAATGGGTCAAAACTACATGTCGCAAAGAAATCTCGGACAAGTCTAATAATGTCTTGCCGCATTTCCCGCCAGAATTTCTGAAATAATTTACTAGTCATGTCATCTGGACCAGGTGCTTTATCTGGGTTGATGTCGAAGAGAGCTCTTCTATTTTCTTGTTCCGACGGTTCCTCTAAAAGTAACCTATTGTCAGTCATGGACACTTTTTCTGAGATAAAATGGAGGGATGCGTCTAGCTCCGTCAGCAAAGAGGTAGAGAAGAGATCTCGAAAGTATTGAACAACCACGTTCTCCACCTCGATTTCACTCTCTACCAGCTTCCCATGTTTGTCTTTGATACTTATTATCCGATTTTGGGCTCTGCGTTGTTTTGTAGTGGCATGATGAAATTTTGTATTTCTGTCTCCATCTTTGTGCCATTGATCCCTGCTTTTTTGTTCCCAAAAAGTATTTTCTTCTCGAAATGCAAAAATCAGTTGTCTTCTCAAATCTTCCAATTCTTCTGTTGTAGTAAATTCATCATCTTGTGCCAAGTCTATCTTATCTTTTGACTCCCTAATCAATAGAGAAGAATTTGTAGGGTTTTGCTTTTTCCATGAGCTAATCTTATTTCGACATGAGGTAACTTTTTGATGAAAATTCCTTAATGGAATTTCATCAAATTGTCCCCATCCCGAGATTACTGCTTCCTTAAATCCTGGTTTTCGTATCCATCTCTTGTCAAATCTAAAATTCTTTCTTGTCCTCCTAACACTGGATTGGATCCGTGCTAGGACCGGTCTGTGGTCCGAGCCCCATAGTTGCAAAAATTCCACTGTAGAATGTGTAAATAAAACGTGCCATTCTTCATTTGCCACTGCTCTATCTAGTTTACATTTGACTTTACCGGTTCGTCTTTTGCCCACCCACGAGAAAGAGTTCCCTTTTTATGGGAAGTCAAGCATTCCATAGTTTTCTAACATGATTCGGAAAGGGAGGAATGAGCTCTCTAAACGACGCCTTCCTCCCCTCTTTTCATGATTTTATGTGATTTCATTGAAATCTCCAATCATGAACCATGGTTCATTTCGATTAGTACTCATGCGTGACAATCGTTCCCAAACCAAGTCTCGATGCCTAACAACAGGATCACCATACACAAAAATCATAAAAATCGCATGTCCTTTAAGTCTAGTTTCAATATCATGTGTGCATCCGCATACAAGATAGTAACTGAAGGATCATCCATGTAAAAAAGTGCTAGGCCACCGCTTCGTCCACGATGTAAGAATATTTTCTCTTACCCACACCACACCACACCACCCCTCCCCCCCCCCCACCGGATTTTCAGAAATCTCATTTTTTTCAATATTATTTATTTCTTCAAAATAAAGTTCATTTTTTTCAACCCTACAAGCACGGCACACAATAAATAAACAAATATATTTTGTTGGATTTTTCAAAACTATAAATTAATGTTATTCAACCAATTACAAAATAGATTATCAAATATGATTGGTTGCACAGTTTTTAATAAAATAAAAATTTTACCTAAAAAAATGAAAACATCTTATATATTAGAACATCAAAATTTTTTAAAACATCTTACGTTTAGAAACAGATGTAGTATAATTTAAAACAAAAGGACACTAAAAAGATTGATTTTAAATTTTTAATTTTTGAGGAAAGAGGAAAAAAAACTAGGAAATATAAAAAAAAACTGTCATAATAGAAGAGGGGAAGAGCAAACGAAAACATATGTGAGCTCTCTCTCGTCTTAAACTTTAATATCCTCTCCTCTCAGTTACTACTACTACTCTCGGCCATGGCCAGCGACGGTGGCGTTTCATGTCTACGGAGGTCGGAGATGATGAGTGTCGGCATCGGAGGAATGGATTCTCCACCTTTGGATGTAGATGAAGTTCATGTCCTAGCCGTCGACGACAGCCTCGTTGATCGGATTGTCATCGAGAGATTGCTTCGTATTACCTCCTGCAAAGGTTCGTCTTCCTAATTAAATAATAACTAAAAATGCATTCTAAAACATATATATTCGGCGGTTCTGTTTCAGTCACGGCGGTAGATAGCGGATGGCGTGCTCTGGAGTTTCTAGGGATAGACAACGAGAACGCCTCTGCTGAACTCGATGTAAGTCTTCGAATTAAAAGAGTATTTTTTTAGGATTAAAGATTTTTGATTTACCAAAAAATAATTGATTTTAAGTTTCTTTACCGATTCTCAGAGATTGAAAGTTGATCTGATCATCACCGACTACTGCATGCCTGGAATGACTGGTTACGAGCTCCTCAAGAAGATTAAGGTCTGAATTTCACCGCCGTTTTACATAATTATTAGTATTTATTTTTATTTTTTTGAATCCTGTCTGAACAATGTGGAATTTTCCGGAAATCTGAAACAGGAATCGTCCAGTTTCCGACAAGTCCCGGTTGTAATAATGTCGTCGGAGAATGTAATAACCAGAATCGACAGGTGAGTTTTCGTTATCAATCCTCAGGCTTTGTTGATTTCGAGTTAGAGTAAACTGCTAACTGATTAAACTGATTCCGGCAGGTGTCTTGAGGAAGGTGCGGAGGACTTCTTACTGAAACCGGTGAAACTCGCCGACGTGAAACGCCTGAGAAACTATTTAACCAGAGACGTCAAACTTTCCAACGGAAACAAACGGAAGCTTCCAGAAGATTCGCCGCCGTTGACCCTCTCCCCTGATTCGCCGGACTCTTCTCCGCCGCCGTCGACTCTCTCGCCTGATTCTTCGGACTCTTCTTCCCCGCCGTTATCTCCCGTGGAGATCATTTCCTCGCAGCTCTCATCCCCGATAGACGATGAAGATGACGATGTGCTGACATCGTCGCCGGAGTCTTCTCCGTCGCCGGTTCGACGGCAGAAGATGAGGAGTCCCGGATTAGATTAGTGACCTTTTCTGGGGATCCGTGTAATATCTATCTCCGTTAACTTTTTTTTTACCCTTTGACGGTGTTTTTAATTGCACGTTGACTTGACGCCGTCAATTTTATAGATGTCCTTTAATCTCTCTCCACGTGGACGTACTTCTGTTTCTAAAAGCTTTTCGAATTTCCTATAATTATTTTAATTATTATTATTATGCACATAAGTTATGGTTTTGAGTTTTGACTTAAGCTTTATAATTAAAGGATAATGGAAGGGAAAAACTTCATAGTTCATATACATTGTGTGGATTTGAATTCGAATGGTTTAAGTTATTTACAAATGGAGCGTAGTAGTAGCATCAACTAGTAGCACAAATGAATCATTAGAGCCTACCACTTTGTTTTTAATTGGTGTGTGATCTTACTTTATCATTTCTGCATAGAAAGACGATTTAGAGAAAATATAGAGAGAGACCTTTAGGATCATTTGGTCAAATATTTAGTACTTGCCTACATTTGTTGAAGATTGTTTTGGTTTGACATCTTTGATTAAGTTAAAACGCTTATAGCATTTGTAAAACGCCGGACGTATCTATTATCAATAACTTAACTAGATCTGAAAAATTCAAGAATCCAAGAGCTAATGCTTTTTACAAAACAACTGATAACGTCTGAACCCGATGCAAGATAAAGATATAGGTGAGACTTGCATAAGCAAGTTTTTGATGAAAATTTTAGCACACGATGTAAACCCAAAAACAAAAATATTACTAATATACAAAGAACTGGATGCATCATTGATATTATGCATGTGTACATGTGTATAAAGAAAGCAAGAAAAAAGTTTGTAAAGCTGGAAATGGGCAACTCTTGTTCCCTTTCTTGAGGGCATACATCTCCCATATATAGTCTTTACAGATCCGTTGTCTGTGGCGCTCATTTTTAGTGTTTTTTTAAAACTGTAGAATGTACGTTTACAACTCCATTTTGATTCGAGTATGATCTTCACATGGATGCGGCATACAAAAGTTACTTAACATTAAAGGATTATATTAGTATAACCTCATCATGTACTGTTAATGACAACCAACCACATCGGAAGGAGAAATTCAATTTACTAAAAATCTAGATACAATGTATACATACCAACAAAACCCATTTAATTATTGTCGACAACAAGATCATCCCTAAAGGATACTCCTCACGTTTGGCGTAATTAAAAAAAAAATGCAATAATAACAAATATTTTCATTGGTTTGCATTTTTGTCACCTTTATGTGGGCAATGAATATATCTTCCTTTTCTCTTTTGTGACTGTAGCGTCCCGATCGCTGTTGGATGTGCGTTTTTTTGCTTTAGTCTCGACATGTAGACCAAATCACATTAAACCAGAGTCCCATGTGTGTTGGCTATTTATTTAAACTCGTGATTTTGAATGATATAGGAGATCTTTTTAAGACTAATAATCGTGAAATGAAACAGTTGTTGAATGTAGAAATTACTACTCCCCGATGTTGCAAACTTTCGTATCATACAATATATTCTAATAAAAAAACTATACACCAAAAAGGTCCAAAACTGGCGGAAACAAAAAGGTGGCGTGGTGATGAATCATGAGCCATATGATGATCACACCTACACCACCAAACCTTTGCATTAATCTCTAAGAGTCAAAGAACCTTTGCCACTAAGAACCTCAGCACTAACACCTGCAACAATAAAGAACAACACAACGTTTAAGTCTAGTAAATGACGAACCATTACATCAAAAGGAAGATACGATGTTATAGAGAAAGAATTGGAGTAAGTACGTGCTTATAGAGACGGCAAGGCCATAATTTTGCAATTGAGCATAATGTGAAACCGCGATATTCTCCTCTGTTTTGAGATTTCGCTCACTCTTTTAAGCCTCTGTCCCATTGGGTTCCGTTTCCTCTGCTTGCTTCTGTACAAAAGATCTGAAGTGTTTGCTATATACTTCACCTACACAGCAGTTGAATCATTGGGAGGCAAAGTAAGTTTCATTCATCTCCAAATATACAAAAACTGATGATATGTTGTATACCTTTGAAGTACTGCAAGTCATCTTGGCTTCGATCCCATTTACAACATTCAACCCTTCCATTGCAACAAGCATCCCCGAAGATTCATCTATACCGGTGAGTTTCTCCTTGTTCCTGCAGAGAGTTTGCTTACACATTACTCCAGAACCAAATAAAACATGTATACACCATATGCTCTTATCAATGCTTCCTTCACCTTTTCAGAAACACTCCATGCTTCTCTTCATCATTGACGGACGTCAGAAAATCATTTTGCAGATAGTCAGCAAAACCTGGCTCCATCGCTGTACCCGTTACTTCAGGATGACTGTTCATAAGCTGAATCGAGAGACTGGTTTCCACCGACGACTGCAAAATAAGTTACAAAATGATATTTAATAAACTACAACTCGAATGGAAAAAAAGATTTGAAGTTAGGGAGAAAACCTACATATATGATCCGGTACATGTTTGCCTCGTGGAGAATGGCACGTGCATTCTCATCATACACTAGATCAAAGAATCTTCCCTTTCTTCTGCAGTTCTCATATGCGTATAGTTGCACAAGCTTGGTGTCTGTCTCATCAGCTGCAACCGCATGGAGCTGAAGCATACCCAAACCATTCCAAAGAATCAGGAAAGAGAGAATGGACGCAGAGAGTCAAGGAGACAAGAAGTTGGTTTGTTCTTACCTGCTTAACAAGCTTCTGAACTAGCTTGTCCAATGTGAAAAGAACATATGACTGTGCTCCAAGAGCAGAGCGGCACTCATCTTCGTACTTTGTATTGTCACTAGAGCCGTCAAGTAAATTATAGAGTGCATCCATGAACCTAAAAGTGTTACGCTTCCAAAAATCAGCAAGGAACCGTTGTTTTAAAAAAAAAACTATTAAGTTGGAAGATATATCACCTTGAATAAGAATCGGGAATTGTGTTATCTGGAGCCTTCCCCTTCTTTTCTGCCTGTTTCTTTGCTGATTGCATTCTCTCGTACAACATCTGGAAAACGAGAAATTAGCATTGGAGATTGAAACTATCATATATTATAGACTCGAGAAGTTTGCTTTAAACAGTCCTTACTTGATGAAGCCTAAATAGCACATAGTAGGAATCATTCCCGTAGAAAACTCGAGAATCGTTCTGGGAGCAAGTTTCAGTAGCTTTCGATAGCCAAGGCACATGCTTGGCAACAGGTTTTACAGTTTGCAGAAACCTTTCTGAAAATGCGGAGGATCCATCTTCACCTTCGGGTCCATTAGCCACCTCACAATTGCCGGTGGGAGATAATTCACCCTCTTCCCGCTCAGTTACCTGATCTTTTCTTGGTGAAACCAGCTTGGACGACTGGATAACCTGTTGACCATGAACCAAAGTTAGGGATCAAACTGGTAACTAAAAATGGTGACTTCTCATTTAGTTTATTAGAACCGAAGTACATACGATATATATGGTTTAAAACAACTCCACACTAGGACTTACCTCATTAGTCATAGCTTCATCATCATGCAGTTTATCGTGCTTAGCTGTTTTCACTCTATTGGAAGACGCATCTTTCCCAGGAGAGCTGCCTTGCACTGTTGGATTATCCATCTTCAGCTTTTCCGGGGATCTAGGATGTTTTTTACGGTTTGACCCAGAAGCGCTGTCCTTCACTGCCACACTTGCATCATCCAATTCTTGGTTGTTGCTTTTTAACTTCTCGTCCATCGCCAGGTTACCTTGACTCCTCGAAAGAATG
Organism: Brassica napus; assembly: GCF_020379485.1. Lineage (NCBI taxonomy): Eukaryota > Viridiplantae > Streptophyta > Magnoliopsida > Brassicales > Brassicaceae > Brassica > Brassica napus. Next base: position 4,369,084 of record NC_063448.1, on the reverse strand, counting down.
CCGAACATGGGCTCCAAAAAGGTTGTCCACAGATTAATTACTTTATCTGCTTGTTCAGTCGTGCACAATTCTTCACAGTAGTACTTGATTAACAGATACAGGTCTTCGTGAATTTGTGAATCACCATAACTGAACTCCAAATCCGGAGTAAAAGAAGGCATAGTTCTGACAGAGATAGCTTGAAGCAGATCTTCTTGATGCTTTTTCTCACTGATATCTTTTATCTCTGCCAATAAACCTGCATTTAAGGGACCCAACAAAACAATGCCATTGATGCAAATTGTAACTCAAAATAAGTACAAAATCTGGGTTCTGCTCTCATAATCAGTAATCTGTTGCTACAATTTTCAATGAAATTTCAAATGCAACCAAACAAAACAAGTGGTTCATCAAAATGAACTTATTAAGAAAAAAATTGAAAAGAAGCTTACATTTTGTGCTCAAGTTCTTGGCGTCCTGCTGCTTGAAATAGAAACTACGATGATCCAGTGACTTATGGTGATTCTTGGCATACACTTCGGCCCAAACTTTCTGGAAATCAGAGTGGCACCTTGCCCATTCTTCTTGCTTCTGCTTCAAGCGCGTTAGAATCACTGGTAAAGCGCTATGCAGATTCTTCTTCATAAGATCCATGACATCAAGCCCATTATCACCGTATAGCCGCTCAATGCATCGTAAGTTCATAGCTATAAGATACAGTCATATATAAAGTTCTTAGCACAAACAACCAAAAAATATAGACACACTAGATTTGTTGCAAACTAAACGACTTACGTGATAAGTGTTTTTCAATGCATATCGTGTCCGTAGAGATTGTATTGTTGTTGATCTTTTCCAGAAGGATCTCCACGTGTTTGATAGCTGAACTTACAGATCCTAGTAACATGTCCATTTCATACCTGGACACACATTAGGAATGTTAAAGAGGGGGAATTTTATTGCGAACAAAAAGATCATCATTTGTCATCAACTACCATATCATACCTGTCATCCTCACACCGAAACAAGCTTTCTTCGTACTGGTTTTTGCGCATATGACTGAACGAGTAATCTTCACTCCCTGAGGTGACGGATACCAGGTGGTCATTAAGTATCTTTTTACCAAGTGCATTTCTGTACCTTGGAATCTCAACTGGATACTGCATGGACAAAGAACAACCATATATGATTATAAGAGAACGGAATGATGCAGTGAATTGCGGAGTAGTATAAAGATGTTATTGAGGAGGACGTGGCACTCACATCCTTTGGAAGGAGCCGATAACTTGGCGTACACTGAACGCACTCGGAAAGATCAAGTTCATTTATAGGTACTCCCACATACTTTGAAGCAGATGGTGGACTTTTTTGGTTTTCAGTATCATTACTGCCAGCCGCTGCACTTTTGTCAGTTCTATCTGTATCTCTTTCACTATTTTCATGATCTCGAATTCCCCCATTGTCCTCCGCCTTCAAATAGCCTCGCTGACCTTCTTTTTTAACAAGGGAGTCTGCAAAAATTTAACTACCTTAGAACCAGATGAAGATATAAACCACTACTTAAGACTTTAATAGAGAAAAAAAATGACCATGGTCACATTATAAAAGATGAGGTTGCATCTACATCACTAGAAGGAAAGGCATCTTATAGAAATGCAAGAGGACATCCGAATACTCACTTCCCAGGGAATTACCAGCGGGGCAAGCGACAAGGTTCTCATCGCCATCTTCTCGTTGATCAGAGTGTTCAGACTCATATTCGAGCTTACGCTCTCGTTTTATTCTCTGTGGCAAAAAAAAAAAAAGAGAGTATAGATCAATATCTCAATCAAAAACTTCTAGAGGAAATGATGAATGGCCAAAGTTCATTTCTCCATTAAGCATCATATCACAAATATGGCTAACTGCACAAAAGATGCTATCCTTTAGAAAAACGAAGTGAACCTTCTGAAGCGGTACTTCATTCTTCGTAGAAGTAGATTCTGAACAACTAGGTAAGAAATTAACGAACTCCACCAGCAGATCTTCATGACCCTTGAACAGCAAAGTAACCTACACAACAGATGATGATCAGAGAAATGCATTAGCCCTGTCCCATTAACAAATAAGAATAAGAGGCAGAAAGTCTAAAGAGTTAACAATAAACATACCTCTTTGTAGACCTCAGTGATGGACTTTTTATCCTTTCGATACAAGTTCAAGATGTCTAGAAAACTTTTATAGGCATCTTCATCACCACCAAACCTCGCCTGCCAAAAGCAGTGATAATTCAAAGTAAACCTTACCCGTAAGAAAATCAGCATTACCTACCTCAGTGTGTACATTTTACATACCTTAATCTTGGTGACAAAACTGATAGCATCGTTGTAATCCACCTTGGTCTTAGGCTTCTCTTCCTCTGGGGAAAGGGTTATTGTGTGGTCTTTGGGCAAGAAAGTATTAAAACCCAGGAGTAGGTCGTTGTACCCCTTGAACAAATCTTTAATTCTTTCAATGACACCAGCAGTGTCGACTCTGCATGAGACACCCACACGGTGACTGACGTTTATAAGAAAGACAAAAGTGAAAGGGAAGAAGGTATATATACCTTTGAGCTTTAAAGTCCCTCATGACCTCAAGGAAAGTCTCGTACTTGCCTACATTGTCATGAAAAATGTTCCTCACAGTTTTGAGGTAATGCAGGGCGTCACTTGTGGTTAATCCCCTGTTATTGTTTTTCCTGAAATGCACAAACAAACAAACAAAACACATGTAAGTCAATTTCAAACAAACACTGGAATCCCAGCTCAGCTACTACATAGTAGAAGAATCAAAACCAGCTATGAAGTTTGTAAACCTAAGAACACCTAAACGCCTCATAAGGAACCAAAGAGACTTACGTTTCTCTTTCTCTCTTCATCTCTTCTTTCTTCTCCACTAGACAAAAAAAAAAACAAATCAGGTTTTTTTAGCAGCCAACCTGAAAAACAATCAAAGTCGAGAGAAACAGTTGAGAATCAAACAAAAGGGTTTTCGTTTTCACACAGTAATAGCAAACGAGAACCAGATCTACCCTCGAACGAAGGTTAAACACATAGACCAAAAGAACGAGCAAGAGATTGTTTGATTATTATTATAAGCCTTGAAGACGGGATCACGTGACTCGCACGGTGAACAGAACGAAGAGAGCTTTGACCGTTCAAAGTGTTGGCCCAAGTCGAAAGGTTTTTCACAAGTAAAAAATAAAGAGAGCAAAACAAACGGTTTTTGTGAGTTTTAGAGTCACCTGGAACAATCAAACATGCATATGCGATGAGATTGCGTCTGGTTCGGAGCAACTTCACGCTTTCGCCCTTTCTGGTGTTGGGAAGCGCGGAGAGGAGAGGAGAGGGTAACGCAATGCTGGAGCAGGCGGAAAATAAGAAGAAGAAGAAGAAGAAGAGGAGGAGGACTTGTTGGTTTATATATACGGAGAATTAATTAATTTACACCTTGTTGTATATTTTCACGCATGTAATGAAAAAATCATGTTATTTGTATTTTAATCAGAGCTTTAGATTCAGTCGGAAGGTTATGAAAATTGATTCCGAGTCTGGGCGCGGTTAGGGTTTTTACTTTTTAATGGGCTTTCTAATGGGTCCATAACATATGGATGTATCATCCAAAACTCCGCCTTTTTTATGTTCTGTTTTGTTGTTCAAGCAAAAAAAATGTTCTGTTTAAATTCAAACGCGATATACTGACAACATCACATTCACATAGAGATGCACAACAAATTTTAATTCTAGCCGCAGTTTCTAGCAAAATTCTAAATTTGTGGTACAAAACTTAACGTTGCAACAACAGTGGGCATTTGGTCTAGTGGTATGATTCTCGCTTAGGGTGCGAGAGGTCCCGAGTTCAATTCTCGGAATGCCCCCTTTTTTTTAGCTTTCTTCTCCTTGTCTATTCATCTTCTAGTCCAGGCCCATGAAATATTGTCGGGCTTGCATAATGTATTGGGTTTGTTTATTCATATTCTGAAAGTTGTAAGAACACGAATATTTGTGTTGGAGATGACTTTGATTACTTGACTAATTAAAAAAAAAACTGCGAATAAGTGAATAACCATAATCAATCAGACAAATTCAAACTAGAACAACTCGGCTCCAATCTCCACGTGTTATATAAATCTCCAATCTAATTCAATTTTGATATACTAAACCATACCTTAACCGGGTTATAACATGCTGACGTATTATATTTTCGGACCATATCCAATTTTCTCTCAGCCAAAGGAGAGAGAGAGAGAGAGAGAGAGAGAGACACCAAAGACCATTTGATCTGTGGCGATTCATCATCCGATATGCCGCCGGACGGAGATCTAGACCGTCAGATCGAGCATCTGATGGAGTGCAAACCTTTGTCGGAGGAGGATGTGAGGACGCTCTGCGATCAAGCTAAGGCCATCCTCGTCGAGGAATGGAACGTTCAGCCCGTGAAATGCCCCGTTACCGTCTGCGGCGATATCCACGGCCAGTTCTATGACCTTATCGAGCTTTTTCGAATCGGTGGCAACGCCCCCGATACGAATTACCTCTTCATGGGTGACTATGTAGGTCTGTCCTCTTTCTCCACTCCTTTCCTTGTTGTGTGTAGTAGATCTACGGTTCCGGGTGATTCTTGTAAAGTTTGCATCTTTTCTTAATCTATGATTGAAAGTTTGTATCTTTGGGTTTTGTTTCTTTGATTTGCAGACCGTGGTTACTATTCAGTGGAAACAGTTTCTTTATTGGTGGCATTGAAAGTCAGATACAGGGATCGGATTACAATCTTGCGAGGGAACCACGAGAGTCGTCAGATCACCCAAGTGTAAGAAGCTTTTAATGATGTCTCTTGTTACTTCTGACTCTCTGCACAATCAACCATACGTTTACCTCTTTGATTGTTTTGCTTCAGATATGGTTTCTATGACGAGTGCTTGAGGAAGTACGGAAACGCAAATGTGTGGAAGTATTTCACAGACCTTTTCGATTATCTTCCTCTTACTGCCCTTATCGAGAGTCAGGTTTGAGCTCTACTTTCCCGTTTGGTGTTTGGTACATAAGTACACTTCCTGACTTCATCAGTTTACAGGTTTTCTGTTTGCATGGAGGGCTATCACCTTCTCTGGATACACTTGATAACATCCGAAGCTTGGATCGTATACAGGAGGTATTTTACCTTCTTCTTTTCTCTCCTTAAGTTTGGTTTCTATTACAAGAGTTATGGAATTGTTTCCGTCTCTCTTGAGATATAACTTCTGAAAGAGCAAATATCTTATGTATGGTGTGATGATCTGTAGGTTCCACACGAAGGACCAATGTGTGATTTGCTTTGGTCTGATCCTGATGATCGATGTGGGTGGGGAATATCTCCACGAGGTGCTGGTTATACATTTGGACAGGATATAGCAACTCAGTTTAATCACAACAATGGACTCAGTCTCATATCAAGAGCGCATCAGCTTGTCATGGAAGGTTTTAACTGGTGTCAGGTATCTATGTTCTTCTCAATTGCCTAAGGTTATTAAGAGATGATTGAATCATTGACACCTCTCTTCTTCTTCTTTTTTTTCATAACAGGATAAGAATGTGGTGACGGTGTTTAGTGCTCCAAACTATTGCTACCGGTGTGGAAACATGGCAGCGATTCTAGAGATAAGTGAGAACATGGAGCAGAACTTCCTTCAGTTTGATCCAGCTCCAAGACAGGTCGAACCAGATACTACCCGTAAGACCCCTGATTATTTTTTGTGATTTTATTTGTATTTTTTTTTTTTTGCAAGTGGAGTTCTGAGTTTCCCTCAAAAAGAAAGAAAAAAACATCATTTTGTTGTTGTTGATGTGATTGCTGAGAACAAAGTTTGTAGTAGAAGCGTCTATATGTAGAATAGTGTCTTCTCATTGTCATTTCACTTGCTACTACATAGAGGAATGAGGTTTCGAACCCTGCCCGCCACTTTCATTTCTGTCTCGTTTATAACTGATTCAAAGGGCCTAGATCGAAATATTTTCTACTTTCGGAATGTGAATCAATGCTTTGTAGAGAGAGAGAGAGAGAGGGCTCTTTGAGAACCAAACCTTTCCTTAGATAGATTACAACACAGCATAAAACAGAAGAAAAGCAAGTGAAAGCTTAAACAGTTATTAACATGTTCTAAAACAGCAACAGAGGAAAGTATCCCACAATCTACCCTCCGCTTTACTTCATGTCTAAGCTAGGAATCTATAACAATAAACCTTGTATATATATATATATATATTTTTTTAATAAATGTTTATACGTATGCTGCTGCTGCTTCTTTTTTCGTAACTAAACATTGGAGATCGAAGTTTATTTTAGTGAATATTAGCCAGCTTTCTTTCTTATCACTATGATCTTTCGAAACCACCTCCTACCTGCATATGCAGCCACTCCGGCGACGCTCCTCTGCTGTATTCCCGTGTAGCTTGTGCCCCGAACTGCATCCCCTGATTCTCAAACGTTTGCTGATCAAACTGAGATTTGCCAAAAATGTGAAATTGTTCAGTGAATAATCAGCGAGAGCTTTGTTACGACATGGTATTGATGTCAGGAGAAAATAAAAGTCTCGAAGTTGGCTAAATCAACCGGATTCATATCTAAAGTATCTAACCAAGAGTGTCAACAGAAGCAGAACACGCGGAAGAGTACTATTTGAGGAAAATTTGGGACAATGGATCTTCAGGATCATTACATAAAGAGTGTGAGTACCACAACAAACTAACCTCTTTTGGCGGGAAAACCTCGATTCCAGGAGTCATTCTTGAGTTGACTGCTTCGAGTTTCATCGATAGAAACTGAAAATGGAAGCAATAGTAGTCTTGTGAGATGCACAAGTAATAAACAGTTCAGAAACGTTACACAATAACCTATAGACAGAGTGAGTTACCTCAACTTGACGCTGCAGAGATTGTATGTAGTTGATTATCTCATCTAGAACAAGCGCTTTTCCAATAACCTGACCATGCAAAGTTTCAAGTGCTTAAGGTTGTGACTACAAGAGGAGAGAGGGATGAAGAAGAGAGAAACCAAGATACCTTGTTACAACCAGGGACAAGATCTTGCAAGATTTTCATCCGCTCGCTGATCTTTTCTCTCCTCGCCTGCAAAACCAAGAAAACTCTGTTACCTACCTAGTCTGCTCGCTCTCTCTCGAAGTTTTCTCATTTAAGATGAAAAGATTATAAGAAAAAAGAGTATAAGAAGAGTTACTCTTTCAGCTAGACTGTGACTATCTGTAGCCTGTCCCCTTCTAGCTCGCACATGAATATAATCTTTCGGAGGTTCAGGCAACTGCTGCTTCTTTTGATCCAATGTTCCCGTTTCAACTTCATCTTCGCATCCTGTAGTCTTCTGCTTTTTACTGTCACCATCATTCTGTAGGCTCCACACAAAACAAAAACAAAAAAAACTACTAATCAATTCATCAGAGAGGGTGTTGCCAAGTGTACTTAATACATTTAAACATATCCTTACACACTAAACACGCGTCTTAAAAGAGTTTAATGACAATCAATACCAGTTAAAGTACTAAGATCTCTCATCTCAACCGTTTGATCCAACGGATCCGTTAATTTTTAAAGAGAGGAAAATTAAACCGTACCGCGTCATGTCCGTCGCTGCCGGAGACGACTTTATTATCCTCCGCCGCGTCACGCCGCTTCCTAGCACCAGCGATACCGGCAACCACCGCCTGAGAGAGCGCGTGGCTCATACGAGCCGGATCGTTGCAGTTAGTGTTGCTAATCAGATTCGAGTCGGAGAACTGATGGACCAAGTTAGGTCCACCGAACGAGACGCCGCTCCTCATCGAGGTATTAACAGTCGCGCCGCCGTTGATAGGATACGGCCAGATCTCCGCCAGGTTATACGCCCCAGCCTCGTTCATCATCCCGCCCGGATCCATACACCGAGTTGACTCAGCTGCTAACGGTTTCAAGAGAGAGAGAGAGAGCTTGATGTGACTTTGTTTGAGAATGCGATCTCTCTCCTTAGACAGTGGAGTCTGATGCGCACTGTGTCTCTTCCTCTCTTCCTCTCTTTCGCGATTTCCTTTTTCTTTATAAGTTTTATTTACCGACTTTTTTTTTAATTTTTTTAAATCTTTTTTTTTTTTTTCTAAGAAGCTGTCTGCTTCTTTATTTCTTTTTTTCCCCTTTTTTCACCTCGGGAGTTGCAGGCAAGTCACTTCATAGCGAGGCTTTCTTTTGTGGGACCAGCTTTTTTTGTTAATCCTCTGTGTCGCGGACTATGCTAAACAAATCTCCTTCTTTATCGACATCCTATGCGATCAAAAACTGACGGTGATAAGAGCTTCCACGTACGCATTCATATGGTATAGGCGAAAACTGTCGCATCACCTATTTAGTTTATCTAATTACCGGCTTTGATTATGTAATAACTAGTAACCGCAACAAGAGTTTACATAATCATCATTGATTAGTGATTGACAACGATGGTTTCTTGGATTTTAATGATGCCAAGTTTAGCTAAACAAAAAAGATAATCTCATGTTGTGTTTTTTCGTTTCTTCCATTCATAGAGGATCATTACTACTGTATCTTAACTGCTAAAATGAAATTATGTTGTTTACTTTTCTTTTTACTAAGTCAATACTCAATAGTATAATCAAAGGCTACCATTTAGTTGTACTGTTCATATGGTGTTGACTTGTTTTGTTTGCTGGGTCAAGAGATTGATTTTCACTGTGTGTGAATTTTCATAGTCGATTTATATATCAGATACTAGCCAGTCACCTTCCTCCAACTTTTTTTGGCTAATTATAAATTTAATCACTAGTTGTGATTATTGGATACTCTGGAACGAGTCTACAGCATAATCTTTCAGCTTATATAATACTCAAAACTTGTGTTTGTTTAGGTTAAGTCCCTCAGCTGCGATCAGAAGCTCTAACTCCACCACCACATTGATTAAATAAGCAGCCTACCATTAAGAAATTAGATGCAACTGCACGCAATAGAAAACCACACCAAAAAGGAAGGAATAGTGATGACAAAGGCTTTATTGTTGAGAAAGACTTGTAGAATAGGAATAGCATTTTCTGCCAAACACGTCACTGTCCTGTTACCATTTTTGCTATCTAATGAATAGTGCTCGTTAGGCACCTCACTCTCACCGTTTAAAGCTTTCTGTTTCTCTTTCCTTTTTTTCACATTAGTGAGTCTCAATCATTATCTGAAACGTGTCACCATTATATTCCGAGCAAATAATGTGAACAAGCACCACGGATATCGTGGACGTACGATGTTCGCCTGTTTGGCCTAACTCTCCTCTCTTTTTGTCTTCGATAAAGTAATAAGAAAGTGAGAAGGAAGTTATATAACGTATTCTATTATGCAATACATCTATCATTTTTTTTTTTGTAAACTACAATACATCTATCATTCATCGGTGATATATATGCTAGTTCTTTTGTGTTACATATAGTGATCTTGATTTTAAGATGGATTTGAAACGAAATATATGTATAACGATTATGTTCTTTATGTCATTAGAGATGATGCTTTTTATACAAATATTTGTTGATGATCGCTTTTTCTAGGTTTTAGATTATATGCTCAATCTGCATGTGCAAGAATATGAATCCAAACGGGAACCAACTTCGAGTTACTGTCTCGTCACAATAATTTATTTGCAGTTGCAAAAACAGAATAAAAGGAATTTAGGCACGTGGAACATACGTAACCTAATGTGAAAATGGACTGTTAAGTGTTCACATCATGATTCACAAGTAGTAGTACGAACAAGAGGCAAATACTCCGCGTGCTTAATTGCTGTAAAAGGTAGTGTATTCATATGTCGCATTTGGTACACATATATGGGAAATTGTTATTATTTGACATATATTATATGTTGTTTTTTAGGTTGTATGTTAGGTGGTTAATGTAGTTACCTAATGCAAGTAGTAACTTAAACAATATCTTGAAAGATACAAGGAAAGATTGGCTAAAAGTTATGTACAAGACACTATTCAAAGCGACAATCGAATCTGTCATTACAACAATGTCAACAAACATGGATTTGTGTGTGATCATTTGACCTTGCAAACTTCGGAAACTACCTTTAAATATTATTTTCAGCTCTAGCTTTAAACACTAAAAGCGTTAACGCGAGTTCAACTTGATCTACATGTAAAAAATTAACAAGAAGAACTAATTTGAAAGAAGTATTTTGTTCTTATCTCTTTTGTTTGCTATATCGCTATGACGCCACTTAAAACTCCATAAACACTTTTCAAATTAAGAAAACATCTATATGGGGCTGAAAAAATTAATAAAGCACTATATATATGATATATCTATTCTTGTATAGGTATGGAGAAAATAAATACGATATTCAAAAATTATCTTAATTGACACATGATAATGTTGATAGATATTAGAAGTTTAAGTAAAAATCAAAATAATTTTTTTGACAAAAAAATTTATTATCAAAGTATATATTTCAAATGCTTAGAATGGGTAATATAAATAGATTAATCATCAGAGAATATAATTGCTCAATTAATCACAACTTTACAAACATATTGGATAACAAGAAACCAATCTCAAAAATCCTAAGGCCCATTATGGATCAGGCCCATATAGAACAGAGTAACTTCTCTGACAACTGCACGTACTATAATTGGTTTTAGAATCCCGACGACCTAAGTGACATTTTCTCGAGAAAATAGCGGTCGAAAAATTCAAAAAAACCAAAAAATGGAGCTGCTCAAGCTGTCAAAATTCAAATTGCAGCTTCAATCGATGATCGGAGAAGTGAGAGATCTGCGTGTAAGACGACAGAGGTTTACATTATCTATTGATTGTATATTTTTCCGCTCTCTCTTTTCTTCTTCTTTCACTTTACTACCGGCGATTTTGCAGGAAAGGGAGCGATCAGTCACAGATCACTTGAATCTCATCAATCAGGTTACCGAATCAATGTTATAACCTCTTGTTTGTATCGCGTTTCTGAGTCGTGAATCGTGATCACGGCGGTGCAGAAACAGAAGCACACGGAGGAGGAATCCAGCAGGAAAGTGCACGAGCTAGAATCCGAGATAGCTTCTTCTAGAGAATCACAAGAGGCGCTCGAGAGGAAGGTTCGTGAGATTTTTTTTTTTTTTTGTTTTCGGCGAATTTGTTTCAGTTTTCAAGATATGTGGATGAATCAGTGAATTGATTTTGCAGGTGAGTTATCTCCAGAACGACTATAGTTTGCTGGAAAACAAGCAGAACGAATTGAAGAATACTATCCAAAACCTGCTTCAATCGCGAGAAAGTTTCTTAAATGCTTACCAGGTGCTTGCTTTGTTGAAATTTGAGATTATGAATACATTCTGGATCTAGGAATCGTGTAGCTTCGGTTACTTAAGCGGTGGAGTGTTTGCAGGAGTCGTTTAGTGAAATGAGATGTTCAGTTGAGGCCAGGGATAGGAATATTGCCATCCTTCACCAGAAGATAACATCTCACTTGGCATTGTTCGATTCAATTGAGAAGGAGGCGTCTGCAATCAAGAACGTTATTCAGGAAGTTCAGGGCCTTGTGGATCAAAAGGAAGATGTAGGCATGTAGATCCCTCATCGCTTGCTATTTTTTTTGTTGAAAGGATATGATTCCAGAATACTAATGCGTTCTAACGGTTTCTTGTCTCCAGTGGCTGGCTTGAAAGGAAAAATGGACCATGTCTCTACGTATGAGAAAGTATTCATTGGTGAGTTTCTCAGCATATTGATTCTTGAGAGGTTACTTAATTGTTTATGAATGTATGCAAGTCTTGAAAAATGTTCCATTACATTGTTACTGATGGATCTGTAGAAGTGTGTATGGTCAGTGTTAGTTTCTCTGGCTTTCTTTTCTCCATAAAGAATGAATGTAACGCATGCCGTCTTCATTTACTTGGAAAGTGACTCAAATTATGCATGTTTACCCTTATGGAGACAGTGATTTTCTTTATTTATGCAGAGAAAATCAGAACTTTAGAAGAGAAAATTGAATATCTTGAAGCAGAATTGCAGAGCAAGGATAATAGAATATCAGAGTTTTGCGCTCAGCTGGAAGAAGCGAAGATGAAAAACGAATATCAACTTCAAATTGAAGAGATATCCATGATAGAGTTTAAATTTTTTACTGCACGGGAACTAGTGCAAGATCTTTCCTCTTGAAGTACTTGCCATGTTTTTGTTTGCTTGACCAGCCTTACTTTCAGAAAACTTTGAAGGTCAAAGATTTAGTTGTGGAGAACTTGGTTTCTGAGAAGGAGGTAGGAAAGGAGATTGATTAGTTATTTAACGAGTTTGATTCTTTTTACATCCTCAAACAGTCTCTAAATAGTGTTTCCAATGTTTAGGCATTGCATTCTGAAGTGAGGAGTTTAGAGATGATCTTACTGCGAATTCAAGAATCTGTCACCCTCATGACCGAAGAGGTGAGAGATTAATTCAAATTTACCCTTTCTAACATTTCAACCTTCCATAATAATTTAGTGAAGTTTCAAATTCAAATGAATAAATTGAAACTTCGAGTCTTCCACTCTCTTGATATGTGACAGGACAGAAGGGTGTTCACATCAATACTGACATACGAACAAGGTGCCGATGAAAGAAACAACCATTCGAGGTCTGTTAAATCGCTTGACCATATTTCCTAGTGGTCCATGGACGGATAGTTTGCATCAGCAGTTTTCTTAACAAACATGACATGATATAGTGAATCTTTACTCTTTTGTGGTTCGACTTTGGGATGAGTTCAGAGGCCTTTCCATCTCAGTCTGAATAAAGAATAGTCCCACATCAACTCTTATTTCTTTTTACTGGCTAACTAGGTACAATGACACAGTTGACAAAACGGAGGAACTTGCATGTGAAGCTCCTATTCTGGGTTCCCAAGAAAATTCAGGTACGGTCACTTGCAAGCTGTACGACAATCCAGAAACAAAGCCATAACTTCGTCTACGAAATTTCAGTGTTCGTCACTGTGAAATAAGAATTCACGTGTAATAGAATGCTAAGAGAATGTTATCTAGCTGACTTGCTGCATAGGCAGAAGAGAATTACCTTTGATCAATTAGAATTTTTTGCACTAACCAGATTTCCAACTTCCTTTTGCAGTAAACGTTATTTCATCAGCGTCTCCTCGGTGTCCTCACCAAAACACAGGCTGCAGTTTGGTACAGAACGCTGATCATAGACTGGACTCGGCGCAGTCTCTGCAGCATAACACCGTCAGTGGCCATGGGCAGAGTACTAATAACAATGACCACTTTGACCCCAAGGCAAGCAAAAAAAAAAACGCTTTTCTCTTTGTTTCTTACTTACGGTCACTGTTAGAACTTAGGAGTTAACGCACAAACATAATGGTAATATGACCAGGTTTTGTGACATTGTGTAGAGTCAACTTCCTCACAATATAAGTCATCAGCTAGTTTTAGAATGCGTTTTCCTCGATCAATCTTAGATTTTTTAAGTACCTATTGCACTCAGATTCTTATGAACATCCTAATAATATCATATAAGCTTATTCATTTTTTAGAGAGTAATATCATAGTCGTCAATGTTTTGCAGGACAAGTGCAAAGAGTTAACGAACCAGCCTGATTCAGAGTGCTCAACTAATCGTGTATAAAAAGGGAAGTGTCTAATCACGATTTATGATCGTTATCACTTATTAAAGTTATGCTCTTGTACACGATTAGTTAGGACTTGGTTCATGTAAACGACAAGAACATGGGTTTTCTACTCTCACACGCAATGAACTAGACGTAGAGAAAAGGTATTTTTCTTTACATTTTCATAAAGATTGGAAACTAAATATAGGTCTTTCATTTTCTTTTTAAATAAACTCTTCCTTTTCCATAAGATCCATTTTTTTTGTAGATGAGATATCTAAATTTAACTAACCGGAGATTGTAATCTAATGGTTTGAACCAGCATTGTCCCCATGCGCCATTATTTGAATAAACCTTATGTGTTAGAGCATCTCCATCCATAAGGATGAAGATGCCCTTATGAAATAAAGAGAGATATTTTGTGACGATTCTAATAAATGAGCAGCACTTGGCTGTTAGTGACATAGGTTTAGTAGTCTAATGCTAATTTGTTAGATGCCATTCGAAAATTACTACATGTCATTTTGTTAAACGTTTCCATTAAAGCGGTGTATTTAAGATTATAGGGAACATCAAAGATGACACAGGTGGTCCACCATTCGATTTCATCGCTGGATCCAACTATCCACACACTTTTCAGTTTTGTGTAAATAAATTAAAAGCTGACAGGAAAAAGTAAGAAAAAGAAATGTTATGCACATCTGCGGGATTGCTCGAATAGGGCGCATCAATGAATAATTTTAAAGGAAACGTCACTTTCCATGTTTGTGTTAACTTTATTTGTACCTTTTTGTAAATGTAAGTTAACTAACGAAACAGGCCTGATACCACTAGATTTTAAGATCTTTGATGGAAACTTTCTATGTTTAGTAGATAAAAAAATGAGTCTAAGAGCATGATTATTGGGGGTTGTTAGAGTGGGATTCTTAGCGGAATATAAGAACCCGTCCCTTAATTTTTAACCAAAAAAGTTAAGAGTCGGTTTTTAAATAAAAGTTTTAAGACCTTAGAGCATCAATATAGCGTTACTTAAACACTAACCGTCCTAGGAAACCGTGGATAATAATGCTCCAAGGTCTTTAAAACTCCATTGTGGATTACCAAAAAAAAAACTCTATTATGTGGTACTTCTACATCAATTATAACACATTCGACTTTCAGATGGAAGTTATAAAGCCTACAGGGATTAAAAGACGCCAAAGAGAGTGAAGTTGGTGAAATTGATGGTTCTTGTTTGGAAAGTCGTCAAGTTTCCACTCGTTTCATTTAATGCTCCACGCCTTTTCTTATACTACTAAGTGCTTGAATGGTGTAGTGTCGTAACTGCAGTTATCCAGCTTTAAAGTTACCATTCAGGTTTTTCTTTTTTATAAAGTACATAGCAAGAAGATCTGCAAGCAGATCAATATTTTTTGTCTTTTTGTGAAAAAAAAAGCAGGAGATCTGCATGCAGATTTCACCACCATACATTTGAGGCAGTTCATCTACTTTTATCTTTTCTTAATCAATCAATGATAAATAATTAAATTTCAAAATATATCTAAACTTCTTCTATAAATATTATATTTTCATTTTAGTTACTCACAATTTTAATAATACAAAAACTATCGTTATCTATTTAGCTTTTTCATCATATAATTTTCATATCTATTTTAAATTATTATATTTATATAATATATGTGGTTTTAGTTATAATATGTATTATATAAATATATAGTATTGTAGTTTATATATGTATACTAATAAAAAAGATATGTATTTTGTTACTTGTTAAAGTTTTTATATATTATGTGTTTTGATTTTTATTATAATTTTAATTATTAAAATATATAATTTGTTTTATTTAAACTGATTTTACCATTTAAAATTGTAATAAACTATTTGATATGCATGATCTGCACTTATCCCGCTTGATCTGCACTTGTCCCGCTTGATCTGCATGATCTGTTTGATCTGTACTGCTTGAACCGCTTTTACCATTTGAAGCCTTATTATTAAATCCACTTCCGTAGTTAATACTACTGTAATTTATTAATCCATTCGTTTTAGATTAATTGTCGTTGTAGAGGAAAATTTTCGTTTCAAAATAAGTGTCGTTTTATGATTTCAAATAAAAAATTATTAGTAAGATTCTTCTGTTTATTTTTCTATTGGTTGAAATATGGTTAGGAGTATGGGTAATGATGTTTTTATTTTGAAAATGTACAAAATTAAATGTTTTCTTAATCTGTGTGCATGAACCTAAAACGACAACTAACTTGAAACGGAGGGAGTAGTAGTTTTAATATTCAAAAAATAGTTTTACAATCTCTGCGTTCGTACATTTGGAACGTTGGAGTCATTTCACTGAGGGCCCGACTAGTTTAAACGCAGCGGTTGCGGGTGCGGGAGTTTGCGGATGCGAGTGGTTGCGGTTTCAAGCGTTATTAAATGTTTTGTATGACTGGTACAATTTTTGAAAACTGTTGCGTTTGCGGTATACATTTGTAACTGGTTTATTAAAAGATATTGCAGCGGTTTAATAATAAATTACCCATATTAACATATTATAACATTATAAAAATAGAAAAAAAAACATACTATTGTAATAAAATATAACAATTATCAATATAATATGATTAATAAAAATATTATTTTTATTTATAAAATTTTTAAATTAGTTGAAAGTTATAATTTTAATAAAATTTGTTTTGAAGATTTATATTTAAAATTTTTTTAAAAAGTTTTATTTTATTTATATATGTGTATATCTTTATATATGTGTGTATATAAATGTTTAAAAATTCTAATAAATAGGTAGTTTAAATTTTTTATAAAATAAATTATGATACTATTTGTGAGTTTTAATTAATATATAAAATATGTATATATTTTTATTTATCATATTTCCATTTTAAAATATTTTTGAAAATAATTTTATATTTATTTTTCCATCCGCAACCGTCTGCAAGCTGGAACCAGCTTTTGATTTTAAGAGGTTCGGAGCGGTTTAGAGCGATTTGTGACAGTTTGTATGATTGTTTCGAAACGCTATCAACCGGTACCAACCGCAAAAAATGTGTTGCGTGTCGTAGCGGGAAAACCTGCTAGACCCTCAAATGACGGTCAAAAACGCCGATACTCATGTAGGAAGGACGAGGCGCTGTAGTATTTCTTAATCCAGATGCTTAAATACTCTCTCTCTTCCTAAATATAAGATGTTTAAATAAAAACACACATATTAAAAAAATTACTTTTTGTCTAGAAATTATCAATAAAATTATAAATTAATGATATTCAACCGATTACAAAATAAATTATTCAAATATGATTGGATACACAGTTTTTAATAAAGTAAAAATTACCTAAAAAATAAAAGATTTTATATATTGAAGCATCAAAATTATGTAGAACATACTACTTTTAGGAACCGAACGAGTATGGTTTAAACAAAAAATATCAACTGCTACGTGGATACTTGGTCGCCAATCGTCTTCAATGCAATATAAAAATTTACAATTAGTAGTTGGAACTTCAATTATTTGGTAAAAAAGATACAGTATATGCATGGACCGGTTACCGGTACATAGATATTTTGGGTGGAATATGATGAATGCAATTTAATATTTAAATAGTGCTTTTATTTCCAGTAGAAACTTTATTATATATGATCAACAGAGTTGTTGTGAAAAAAGAACGGAATTGTTGTGACATTTGAAATCTTCTGTATATATTTGCAGAAGTTTAAACCAACATCTTTTTTTTCAAAAATACATAAACGAACTTTCTTTTTATTTTTGTATCACTCAGTTATTAATATTTTACACTATATCTGCTTTAATTGTTTTGTTAAACTATTCAGAAACTATATATTTAAAATTAAGTAATTGTATTCTATATGTCAGCATAAGTGGTGGGGCGGTTATATACATGCATATACATAAACTTGTGACATTTGACAACCCCTTTTCTCAAAAAAAAAAGGGAGACATTAATTTGCCAATCCTTAAGCAATAGCAAACTATTCACAATGGCCCCTTCTCTACTCCCTCCGTTTAACGATGTAATTAGTTTAGACTAAAATCACTAATATTAAGAAAGTTGGTACTTTAAGAAAAAAAATATTTAATTAATTAGTTCAACCAATTATAAAAAAATTAATATTATTTGATTGATTACACTATATCTAATAAATGTAAAAGTTATCTAGATATTTGGAAACTACTTACATTTTGAAACAAAAGAATTTTTCTTAAACTACTTACTATAAGAAACGGATGGAGTATATAACAAAACTGTCACGTTGTCGTTATTTCGCATCATTAGTCGCTCGTGATCTTTTTATATACTCCCTCTGTTTTTATTTGTAAGTAGTTTTAGTTAAAAGTGTGAATATTAAGAAAATTTTTACTTTTGGAAAAATAGAATTTAATACATAAATTCAACCAATAATAAAAATGTATGAATTATTTGATTAGTCACACAACATGTAATAAATGTAAAAAGTCCTTTGGATTATATAAACATCTTACATTGTGAAACAAATATTTTTTTTTGCTAAAACTACTTATATATCAAAACAGAGGGAGTAGCAAAATGTATTTTAGTGCAGACTCACATTTATGTGTATAACGCACTTTATACATGTACGATAAAAATTGTCTGATTCCAATTAACTTAACGCTAGCATTTATCAGGATGCAGCTTATAGAAATATTTCTAACGTAATTTGAGTTAATCAACAAAAGACCTATGAATTAATTATAGTTGTGAACAGTTAGTTATTCAACTGTAGATGTAACTGTTTGTTTCTTTTCAAATAATCCAAAGGATTGTGGAAGTCTGCGAGGCGTGTGTGGAACATGAAAGCGTCAGTTCTGAACAAATCGAAATGACAAGGAGATTCTGCCAAAAACAGCAACCACACGTGTGCTGTTTGTTCATCATATGTACTCATTACTACTGTCACTATTATTATTTTGTTTTTATTACCACAACACGACAATCCAATTACATAGCGAATTATTGGTTGAATAAAAGCGAAAGAATTTGATAAAAGTTATTATATACACAAAAGAATATATTTATTTCGATATAAAAAACAAGAATATGTTTCTTTCATTGCTTAATGGATGGCATACAATGTATCCAGGTTTACATACCATTTGTATGGTTGTTGTGAAATGTAGAAGCTGTAAAGTAGAAAGTCTGGAAATTTACAGAATTCATAGTTTTTTTTCTTTTGTTGACTAATTCACTGTTAATTATATTGTCATGCCATTTGTATAACATATATTGGAGAAAATATAAAGGAAACAAATGTAGATGGAGTGGATAGAGATGAGAGATTGTAACTTGTAAGATTGTCAGAGTCAAATGAAATAAGGTGGACCAACCATGACACTCTACCTTGGAATTCAAACTTTTATATAACCCAGATTAATTATTTCTTTCTACTCGTACATGTGTTCAAACTATTCATCTTTCTCGTTAGTGCGTTTGAAACTGAATTTTATTTTTAAAAGCAAAGTGTTTAAAAAAAAAAAAAAAAAATTTTTATATTGACAGATGATATCCTCAAGGACTTTAGTGCCACAAATTTTAGAGAGATGAAAAAATGTTCGTTCATGCTATATAAAAGATCGATCGTCCTAACTAAATACATATATTTTTTTTTTTGTCACACACTAAATACAGTATATCCTTAAAATGTGATATCTCTGTATTTCTCAATATTATTTGAAAAATCAGTTTTTATGTGTCGCATTCACGTTAACTCTCATGATGGTTGATTACACTGATACTCTTAATGAATTAAAAAATATTACATATAAAATACTATTATTTATTTTGTTATTTAGTTTCCTTTTTAACAATTCCGAAAACATATACATATAATAAAAAAGAAACTTTTTGTAGAGTTAAAAATAATAATTGAAAAGCGAAAATATATGTATATATAATATGATTTTATAAAAAGAAAAAGTTCACAAAATAGTAATATTACATTTAAATAACATAAAATATACTTTTGAATTAATAAAATACTTTCTTTATATCCATATTTTCTCAGATAAAAAATATAATTTTGTATATAACGTGATTTCATCAAAAACAATTTACACTAATCTTGATATTAGAAAAATAAATATTATTTCTTTTAAAACATAATTTGAAAGAATACAAAAAAATTCAAAGTAATAGAAATGTTTTTATACATCCATCTATTTTTTAGATGATTACATAAAATAATTAAGTAACATAAACTGATATATGTTTAATTAACTAAAAATAGTTTATAATTAGTATTATTGAAATGTTTTATTTATTTTTCATATATTAAGTTGAGTATATATCTTTCAATACTGCAAAAAAATATTGATAAATTATATTTTACTTATATAATATTATTTTCAAATAAAATCACAATTTGTTTACTGCTTATTCTTAAGAGATATTAAAAAACTAAAAATAAACATCGTCTGATCAAATAGTTACAAAATAGTTTAATGAGGTAGATAGATTATAATTTATCATTATTAAAGTTATTTGTTTTCTTAATATTAAATTTGCTTTTAAATTTTATGTTTTTATTTTTGTGGAACTTAATAGAACCATAATCAAAATACCAAATCAAATATGAATTCTCATGTTTAAGATTATTTAAAATAAGTTTCAGTTTCCATTCAATAAATCAAAGTCATAAAATTATTTAGAATTAATAAATTATTTTAATTATTGTAAATTTGATAAGTGTTCATGAGCTTCCAAAAATGTATCAGCTACTTATGACTTAATTACATGCACATTTCAACGATAAATAAAACTGATTTGATTTGACTTAATTATAATAAAAATAATTATACTTCATTTTGAATTTGAAAAATATATGTAACTCAATATACTCACAACATGAGTGACTCGACTAATCCAACTTATATCTAACATCATAGATTTAATTATGATAAGAATATATAATTTTATAAGAATAATAATTTATTTTGTAAATATAAATTATATGACAACTCAAAACATATTAAAACGAATATAAAATATTAACCAACTGTTAAAATTTAGTTCTTTTGTAAAATTTATATACATGCATAAGACTTCAGAATATTATCGTTATATTGATTTATGTAATTTAGAATCAGACAGTTTAGTTTATTTTGTTATTTCATTTTAAACACAATATATCTTAAGTTATACATAATTTTCATAAAATATATTTACATATCTAAGACAACAACCATCAAAATGCAAATAAGAAATTAATCAAAATTTTAATATATAGAGTAAAAAATATTAAAATTGAATTCAGAGATGCAATCCAATTTGTCCAAATGATAACTAAATCGTATGTAAAAACAACAAAATCGATTAGATATAACATATATAAAATCATATGCATAATTAAAGTAATATAATATTATTAATATAAATTATACATACAAATTATAAATTAATTTAAAATTAAAATTAAATAACAATCAATTAGTATAGTATATTTAATTTAGAAATATTTATATCCGTATATGAGGACCGGAAAATCACCTAATATACGTTAGGTCGAAAAAATCATACAAAAAGTAATGATTCTAGACTTTTGTTTCTTCTCACGGTAATAATGGATTGTCATTGTTTACAATTTTTCTCTATTCTTTATCAGCAATTTTTTTGTCTCGCAGAGTTTTATAATTTGGAGGTTGAATATATATAACATAACTTTACGAAAATATTAGGAAGTATTCAATATATCACGTTTTTCTTCTTCCTTTCAAGTTTCAACGCTACTGTGTTTTATATATGCTTAAAAATCTTAATGAAAGTATCAAAATCTCTTACTAATTATCTGCATAGTGCAAACCACAAAACAATTTAGTTTTTTTTTCTTTTGCAATTTCTTCCGAAGAATATGAAACCACAAAATTTCATAACTTTTCCATATTTACTATAAACACGTCTTTTGCTAACTTTTAAATTTCCGTGCCGACACAAAAATCAATCTTGAGAATCGAAGTCCAATACCGACAACTGAATCCATAAACAACCGTATGCATGCACATATTATTATTAGAAAGCAAACCATTGATAGAATACGAAAATATAAATATTGACGAATGTAATATCTTATGTAAATCTCTTAATACTTCCGCCATCCTCGTCGACCAAGTCGTTTAGCAGCTCAACCATTCAAACAACTCGTCGACCAAGTCGTTTAGCAGCTCAACCATTCAAACAAGCCACGTAACTTAGCCCAGACATGACCCACACTCTCTTGCATGTCTATTTTCTTTTTTGCTAAGTTAAGATTGTCACATCGGAACCTAACTCATCACCATTTATTTCTTGTGACAATTTAAATTAGTTGTTAGGATTTCAACAAATGAGATATCTTATGTTAGTTGGTAATATGAAATTTTCTCGATCGTAGGTAATGAGTTATGACTTCCCTAACAGTTTATCTTGCTTTGTAATGGTTAACTTTTCTTATTGCAAGGTTTCAATTTTTTTCTTTTATTTTTGGTAAAAAAATAAAATAAAAATAGATGATCAAATTCTTTGTGATATGATAGTTAGTGTGAAAAAGATCGGCTAATTAAAATTCTGACGAGTCATACCGACCAAATCAGAACCGGTTTAGGAATTAGGTTTAGTTCAATGGTTGAAATTAAAAAAAAAATTAGACATTTACAAAATTTATGCTCTTTAACGACTTCTCATTTTTTATCGATTTTCTGAAACTCCAAAAAAAAATCTTTTTTTTCTTTAATTGTGTACAAAAACCTCTGTTTTTGTTTGTTCTTCATAAGAAAAAGAAAAAAAAAAAAAAAGAAGAGAAAACCTTTTCTTCACCAAATAATTGTCTCTTTCTCAAAATCTTTTCCTATACCTCAAGATTTGTGGGTTTTTTTTCTTTCATTTATAGTTGGATTCGATGATGATAGATTCTCTATTACAAGACATTGATCAAAGCCAGAGATAGAGAGAGAGACGTAGCTCTTTAGATAATTCCTCTCTCTGATCATCGTCTATTATGGAAAGATTGTAGCTAATTCTAATCTATAGAGAGAGAGAGAGAGAGGGATGGGAGGTTGCGTGTCGACGCCGAAGAGCTGTGTGGGATCGAAGCTAAGGTCAAGCAAGCCAAAGAAGAGTCGTAAAAGACGAAGGAAGAGAGCAGCAGCCTCATCCTCTTCTCGTCTCTCAGACGGATCTTTTGACAATCTCGATCATCCTCGCAACAACTTGCCCACTCCTACTTTCAGAGGTCCTCGCCTTCATCTCTTACCTCTGTTTGGTTTGTTAGATTCGTTTGCGAGTCTTCAAAGGTTTTCGTCTTTTTGTTCCCATGCTTGATTTGGATTAATGGTTTTTTCTCTAATGCTTCATTTACTATCTGAATCTTTGGGACTAGATTCTCATTACAGAGTAGCTGTTTTGTAATAAAGCTAACTATTTGTAATTAAAAATCTTTGCTTTATTAATCAAACTGTGAATCGTTCTCTTATGAATTACTCGGTAAATCTCCTATGATTTTATAATTTGATTGACGTCGTCAGAGAGAGAGACAAGTAACGTGTTACTTTGATCCTAAATGTTCTGTCAAACAGCAAGTGGAGAAGAAGCATGGTTTGAGTCCAATGCCGCGTTTGAAACAGACTGTGACGATGATTTCCACAGCGTCAACGAAGGTAAATTTACATATATTATGTCTAGGAGTCATACATATCGATCCTCATTTCTTTGGCTGTTACTGTTTTTCAGATACATTGTCTTTAGGCGGAGGTGAGCGTGTATCAGTTTCAAGTACTACAACCACATCATCAACAGGAGACTCAAACTCAAACGAAGCCATGTCGCAGTCAGAAGGTGTTCTGAACGACGCAAAGCAGCAACCTGATTCCATAGATTCATCCGCAGATGAAGGAGGAGGAGGGATCTTGGAGAACTGCAGGATCTTGCCGAGTAACTGTTTGCCTTGTCTGAATCCAATATCCGTTGTTCCTTGTGTTGACAAAAGAAGGGCTCTCAGCTCTAGCCCTCCAAGTTCGAGGAAAAAAGCGTCTCTTAGATTATCTTACAAATGGAGAGAAGGTCATGCTTCAGGGGCCTTGTGTAAGTGATTCACTGGATTTAGCATGTTGATCACAAATCAAGAACTTACTTGTTGTCTCGAAACTTGTTTTCAGTTCTTTCTAAATTGCAGTTGAAGAGACCAATAGCTGGTTCTCAAGTTCCTTTCTGTCCAATCGACAAGAAAATGCTCGATTGTTGGTCAACGATCGAGCCAAACAGCTTCAGGGTCCGTGGCAAAACCTATTTAAGGTAAAATCATTTACTCTAATGATTACTACTAATGTAACAATCTTAACAAGAAGAAGCTTATGTTTTATTCTTTTTTTTTTTGGGTATAGAGAAAAGAAGAAAGAGTTTGCGCCTAGCCATGCTGCGTATAATCCTTTCGGTGTCGATGTTTTCTTATCTGAACGTAAAATAAACCATGTTGCACAGTATGTCAAGCTTCCCGTTACTACCACATCCACAAAACTCCCATTTATCCTTATCGTTAATGTTCAGGTACGAACTAGTTCTCTGCTTGATGGTCTGTTTATTACTTCTTTTCCGGGCTTTTCCATGATTGGTCTACCGTTGAAACAGATGCCGTTGTATCCAACTACAATCTTTCAAGGTGATACTGATGGAGAAGGAATGAATATAGTTTTATACTTCAAACTTTCTGATAATTATTCAAAGGAACTTCCGCTTCATTTTCAAGAAAGCATTCAGGTAAAGTCGATTTGTATCATCTTTTATGGCGTTTTTTTGATGCTCTTCGTATTGAATCCATGTGTTTTTTTATTTGGCTTGTTGGCGCAGAGATTAATAGATGATGAGGTTGAGAAAGTTAAAGGCTTCCCTATGGATACAACAGCGCCTTTCAGAGAACGGCTAAAGATATTGGGACGTGTTGCAAACGTAGATGATCTCCATTTGAGTGGCCCTGAGAAAAAGCTGATGCAGGCTTACAATGAGAAGCCTGTTCTCTCCCGTCCGCAGCATGAATTCTACTCGGTGAGACTAAACTCTTTTTTTATTCTTGATTCAAAATATGCTTAGTAACTGATGGACTTGAACTCTCTGTAGGGTGAGAATTACTTGGAGGTGGATATAGATATGCATAGATTCAGTTATATATCTCGGAAAGGGTTTGAAGCATTCATAGACAGACTCAAGATCTGCGTTCTTGATGTTGGCCTCACAATTCAGGTAAGTTTTGGATTTTTTTTTTTAAAAAGAAAATCATAAGGATTGTATCACTGAGTTGTGTTTATTGAACAGGGGAACAAACCAGAGGAGCTACCGGAGCAGATACTATGTTGTGTGAGGCTAAATGGAATTGATTTCATGAACTATCATCAATTAAATCAAGAACTCCTATGACTGACTAATACACCATTCTTTCTCCTCCTTTGTTTTTTCCTTGTAAAAGAAGAAACAAAAAAAAAGCATCCCTTTTAGAACCCCCCCAACAAAAGGGTGATGATTCTTAAGTGAATATATAAAAATTTGGAATCTTAATCATCCAACTTGATGATTATCTTATAGTCAAGTCTTTATTTTATATTTCTACCTTTTGAGGATGGATAGCAATGGATGCATTCTTGGGTGGAAGCTAATCAATTGATAAAATAAATCCATGGAACGTTTGTCAAAATGCTAATTTGGTAAAAACCTAGTTTAGATTTGTGATTTGCCGTGAGAGGGAGGAGAAGAAGGAGCAGAGAGGAATAACAACATAGTTTAGAAGATTCACAGGCCGACATCATCGCTTTTTATGTCATTTATTTATAATGGGCCTTGATGCAGGCCCACAATTCATAACTTACCGTCTACTAAATAGTTTGTATTAGTTACTAAATTTGCAGGAAAAAATTAGAATAATAAATCACATTAATTAAAAGAAACAAATCGTGTGAAGAAGCCATCGCAAGCAGGTAGACAAGTCCTCAAAACGCCAATCTTCGCCCTTCATCGCTCTGTCAAGTTGCAACTGTCGTCGCTTTCAAATTTCCGGCGAGATTTCTCCCTACTCCGCCGATTTTTAAGATCGAGCTCTTCGTTTCCAGGTTCATTTCCGCCCTAGTATTTCCACTCCACGTTTGATTCGACGTCGTTTAGCGATTTCACTCCCGAACCGCAATTTCTTCCCACGCAGGAAACAAATTCGACGTTCGGAGCTTCATTGTGTGTGTGTGTGTGACCTTGTTCGTCAATTTCTACATCGGATTCATAGGTTTTTCTTCGATTCTTTCTTTCGCTGTGTTTGTTGTATTCACGATTAGTTCCAGGTTTAATTTTGATTGCTCGTTATATGCTGAAGTTTTATATGCCACGATTAATTTCGATTTCGTTTTGCGTAGCTAGTTTCTGAGTTGCTGGTTTCTATATGTGATGTTGCCTTTGTTTAGAGAGGTTCGTTATCGCTGAATTGTTTCGTGAGTAAACTGCATAGTTCATAAGGTGTAGAGAGATTCGTCATCTCTCAGAGTCTCAGTTATGCCGGCTTACTGTACATTTACTTCATATCATGAGAATGTTGAATTCAAGCATTGTTTATGTATGTTTTATTGTGTTTGAATTATAAAACCAGCTTTCACTGCTGCTTATTTGCTTTTTTAGTTTCTTTGTTTTCTTATCCTAATAGTTCTTCGTTTTCTTTACCAGCTACAAGATAAGATACTTTCTTTTGACTGGGTCCTGCGTTTTGAAACTATAGAGGAAGATGTTTGGCTCATCTAATCGTAAGTGATCCCTATCTTATTCTTACTCGTTGGTTTCTGTTAGCCTTCTCTTTCGTTATTTCTTTCAATAGTTTTATATATTTTTGTAATGCTACAAAAGAAAACTGAGCTGAAGAACTATTAATCTTGTAGCTTTTGGACAGTCATCTAGTAGCAGCCCGTTTGGGTCCCAAACCCAATCTTTGTTTGGTCAGACCAGCAATTCTAGCAGTAATAATCCCTTTGCTCCAGCAACACCGTTCGGCACGTCTGCACCTTTTGGTGCACAGACAGGGGGTTCAATATTTGGTGGCACTTCAACCGGTGTTTTTGGTGCACCTCAGGCCTCCTCTCCGTTTGGCTCCACCCCAACTTTTGGAGCTTCTTCATCACCAGCATTTGGGAATTCTACTCCGGCTTTTGGAGCATCTCCAGCATCTTCACCTTTTGGTGGTAAGTAGCTTATTCGTCTTTCGTCGCAGGGGTTTGTCAGTTTTCTCAGTGATTTATTGTTTTTTTCCTCAATATGAATGTATTTTCTGTCTTTAACATCATGGATTTATGGATGCTTGAGGAGGTGGCCTTTTGATAGTTTGCGGATATATAGTGCACAGTATCCAGTTCTGTGGTTTGTAGAATGTTTGTCACTACCAGATTTAATATTCTAGAACTGTTCACTTTTTTTTGGGTTCTCTTTCTGCTGCTTTTTCTAGATATTTGCTCCAACTATATTTGTTGTTTTCCTTTCTTTAGTTTAGGTTTTCGTTAGTCCATGTTTTCAGTTTGACATTTGCGTTTGGGGACGAAGCTAATTTCTTTGTTCTTTTTTTCAGGGTCTTCTGCTTTTGGGCAGAAACCACTGGGATTTTCAACACCTCAGTCAAATCCTTTTGGAAGCACAACACAGCAATCGCAACCTGCATTTGGAAACAGCACTTTTGGTTCATCCACACCTTTTGGTGCCGCGAGCACGCCTGCCTTCGGTGCATCAAGCACGCCTGCCTTTGGCGCTACAAGCACGCCTGCCTTTGGTGCCACAAGCACGCCTGCCTTTGGCGCCTCAAACCAACATACCTTCGGCGCCACAAACACACCTGCATTTGGAGCTTCACCGACTCCAGCCTTTGGTAGCACTGGTACCACGTTTGGCAACACTGGCTTTGGAGCTGCTAGCACCCCTGCTTTTGGTGCATCAGCCACTCCTGCTTTTGGTGCATCAGGCGCTCCTGCCTTTGGGGCATCCAGTTCCCCTGCCTTTGGAGCATCCAGTACTCCTCCTTTTGGTGCATCAAACACCTCATCCTTCAGTTTTGGCTCCTCTCCAGCTTTTGGCCAGTCCACATCAGCGTTTGGCAGCAGTGCATTTGGCTCTACACCATCTCCCTTTGGAGCCCAAGGTAGCCCAAGGTTCTCCCTTTAGCATGTACAAACTAACTGCTGTGTTAGTCATTTGAATAAAGGATGAAGAAATATGTTTGAATGATTTGTTTTGTAGGTGGGCAGGCTTCAACCCCAACATTTGGGAGTTCTGGTTTTGGTCAATCACCTTTCGGTGGTCAACAACAAGCGGGCAGTCGAGCCGTGCCTTATGCACCAACAGTTGAGGCAGAGACAGGCAGTGGTGCGCCTGCTGGAAAGTTAGAATCTATTTCTGCCATGCCGGCATACAAAGAAAAAAGCCATGAGGAGCTAAGGTGGGAAGACTACCAACGAGGAGATAAAGGTACATTTTATCAAACAAATCTTGTATTACATCTCCTTAACGCTCTATTCTTGTACTTTTTCTAATAAAGATGGATTTTCAGGTGGACCGCTTCCTGCTGGCCAGTCTGCTGGAAATACCGGATTTGGTGTATCAACTGCTCAGCCAAATCCTTTTTCTTCATCACCGGCGTTTGGTCAGACACCAGCAAATCCAACAAACCCTTTTTCGAGCTCAACGTCTACTAATCCTTTTGCCCCTCAAACCCCAACAATTGCCAGTTCAGGTTTTGGAACGGCTACCTCGAATTTTGGTTCCTCGCCCTTTGGTGTAACATCTTCATCCAATCTTTTTGGGTCAACTTCATCAACTACCACATCCGTCTTTGGAACATCCCCCGCTTTTGGAACAACCACCTCATCACCGTTATTTGGTTCGTCGAGCACTCCTGGATTTGGTTCTTCTCCATCAATATTTGGTTCAACTCCTGTTCAGGGGGCGACTCCAGCATTTGGGAACACTCAGTCATCTAATCTGTTCAGCTCAAATCCCTCGATCGGACAGACTGGTTCTACATTTGGACAGACTGGTTCTGCATTTGGACAGACTGGTTCTACCTTTGGACAGACTGGTTCTGCCTTTGGACAGTTCGGACAGAGTAGTGCTCCTGCATTTGGCCAAACTAACATCTTCAATAAACCTTCCACTGGGTTTGGCAACTTGTTTTCAAGTTCTTCAACATTAACTACGTCTAGCAGCTCTCCCTTTGGACAAACAATGGTGATTCGTTTTTCGTATTCGTTATTAAGCCCAAGCACTTAGTTTTTTTTTTTTCTCATTTCTTTTGGTGATGCCTGCTCTCTTCACAGTTAGTAGTTCTTTTACTTCTCTTCATTAACACCCGCTACTGCACTTCGCTTTTGATCTGATTTAGGCCTTCTTAGCTTGAACTTTTTTCTGTAGGCTGCTGGTATGACACCTTTCCAATCATCTCAGCCAGGTCAAGCGTCAAATGGCTTTGGTTTCAACAACTTCGGTCAAGCACAAGCAGGTACCTCTGTCAACCAAGTCACTGACGGTATCATCTTATTTCTAGATGCTAACTCTTACTATATTGGTGGTCTAAAGCTAATGCAACTGGAAATGCTGGTGGACTGGGATTTTTTGGTCAAGGCAACTTCGGGCAAACGTATGGTCTTTCTGACATCAGTCCTTGCATGACTTTCGTTTCGTGGAAGTTTTGTTTTGCTCTATTGGAGCCTCAATTTTCATCCTTTTTTGTTGACAGGCCTGCTCCGCCGAGCTCTGTTGTTTTGCAGCCCGTTGCTGTTACAAATCCATTTGGAACACTTCCTGCTATGCCTCAGATCTCAATAAACCAAAGTGGAACTTCACCTTCAATTCAATATGGAATCTCCAGCATGCCTGTAAGCCTACTCTTCATTCGGCAATACACAGATTGTGAATTTTTCTTTTAACTCTTTCGGTCTTTCCTAAATATAATCAAATAGTTTTATTGAAGTTTTAAGTTGAAGTTTAAATCAAAACTGATATCAACTTATTAGTAGAAATTTGATATTTTTCTAAATTAACTATTGTCATCGATGCTTGCCAGTTCACAAATTAAAGTTTTAAAGTCATACCTCAAAGTTTGATATTTTTCGAAATTAACTATTGTCATACCTGAAAGTTTCTCTACTCCGTTCCTTCTTGTTCGTTTCATTCATTTTCTTCTTTGTTCTTATTGTTTCTTTTCCTGCCAGGTTGTTGACAAACCTGTTCCTGTTAGAATATCATCTCTCTTAACTTCTCGACACCTTCTACAAAGGCGGGCCAGGTTGCCGGCAAGAAAGTACCGTCCTGGCGACAATGGTCCAAAGGCATGCATCTGTCTTGTGAATTATTGCTCACACTATATTTTACTTAAATTTTAGTGTTGGTGCTACATGTTCGTTCTACATGTTTAAATCTTAAAATGGTCTTTGTAGGTTCCATTTTTCGCTGATGACGAGGAGAACTCCTCAAGTACACCAAAGGCAGATGCTCTTTTCATTCCGAGGGAGAACCCTAGAGCTCTAGTTATACGCCCAGTTCAACAGTGGTCTTCAAGGGTCAAATCTACAATTCCAAAGGACCGCCCCACTGCTCAACCACATGAAAATGGTAAGCTTTTGTTCGTATCTTAGAAAACTTCACCACGAAAATGATACTAACTACTGAGTTCAATGATTCCTTTCTCTTTTTTTGACAATATTATCTGTAAATTTCAGGGAAGAGTCCAGAAATAGCTACTGATTCGGCAAACCACGACAGTAAGTATATAAAATATGCATACGTAAAAAAAAAAAGCTTCATTACGTTTTGCCATATTTGGACCATTCTTTGACTGACTTGAGTGAAAATATTCACAGAGAATGATAACGGAGAAGTTGGTGCTGCTGAAGAAAGAACTCACCCATTTGTCAATGGAAATCAGATATCAAACGGCTCAACCAGCACAGATCACGCTCGAGAGAAAGACCGTCCCTCCAGAACACGAGGCGGACACCGAGAGGGAGAAGCCCCAACTGTTAACGAGAATGGTACAGATATCGAGGCGCTATTGCCTAAGCTACGCCAATCCGATTATTTCACGGAGCCAAGTATCCGTGAACTAGCGGCTAAGGAAAGAGCGGATCCTGGTTATTGCAGGCGGGTTAGAGACTTTGTGGTGGGACGACACGGTTATGGGAGCATTAAGTTCATGGGAGAGACTGATGTTCGTAGACTAGACTTAGAATCTCTGGTTCAGTTCAATAACCGAGAAGTGATTGTGTACCTGGACGAGAGCAAGAAACCGGCGGTGGGGCAAGGGTTGAATAAACCGGCGGAGGTAACATTGCTGAATATAAAATGTATTGATAAGAAGACAGGGAAACAGTTTACTGAAGGAGAGAGAGTGGAGAAGTATAAGATGATGCTGAAGAGGAAAGCTGAGGCACAAGGAGCTGAGTTTGTATCGTTTGATCCTGTGAAAGGGGAGTGGAAGTTTAGGGTCGATCATTTTAGTTCCTATAAGCTCGATGATGAAGATGACGATGAAGCTTAAAGTCAGCCTCATCTCAGTGTTAGTTCTGTTTTAATGTTGGAGTTGTGCAGTAAGAAATAGTAACCATCTCCAGCTGTTGTGTGTTTCTTCTAGACCTTTCTTACAGACTTTGTTCTCTCCTTATAATTAGTTTCTCCTTTTGTTGAATTTGTGTATTTGGTATCTCTTACTGTATGTGAAACGGTTGTCTTTTTAAACTACGAACCATTACATCATTGATATCACAGACAACCAATAGGGAATCTTGTCACGTGATGTTATCACAAAGAATATAGAAAGAAGACGCAAAGATTCCATTCATTAAGCTTTCAGTACGAACCATTCCAACTCCTTCAAGGAAGGCTCATCACTGTCCAAAATACAACCAATGACATAGGGTACATCATCCATGCTCCTGCTAATTTAAGAAAACTATGTTAGGCAAATATTTTGCTTAATTATCCCAAAGTAAAAACAAGTTTTTAATGAAGCAAAAGCTGATTGGGAGTAAAGAAGTTATAGCTAAGAGCCTAAAATATGTGAAATAGTATGGAAAGTGGTGCTTACTTGAGATCCAAGGTAGAACAATAGAAGCCGAGTTATAAAGGAAGAAACAATCTGACGTCGTATTGATCCCACCGGGACAGTTACAAACGAACGAGCTAGTCTGAGTGTTGTATCCACAAGCACCGTTACTACGCTCGCAGCCACCACACACGGCAGGATACTCATCGAAGACGTTGAACTTGTACTTGAGTGCGATTCCATAGTTCCAATTTTCAGGGTGAGATTCTTGGGCCGGACCAAGATTGTAGAAACCGGAGTAAGAAGAGCACCGGAGCTTCTGTAGGTCCATTTCAAACGATGGTCCGAGATCTAGGGGTACGTAGACGCAACATGTTGATTCTTGGAGGTTTATTAGACTAATGGCCCTATTAAACCGGAAAGTTAAACCGGTGTAAGTAAAAAATCAATAGTAAACCGGGATCATTACAATTTAAATAGGTGTTGTCATACCATTTTTAGTTTCCGAAAATATATACTTTTTCTAATATTTTTATGACTTAGACCATCTCATATGTGATATCTCCAAGAAAAAATGGGAAACTGATTTAATTTATTTCGGTTTAGATAGAACAACTAGCCTGGTTTAATTAAAGAGGAATTTTGGTTTACCTGCAATTTGAGTACAAGAAGTTACAAATAGAGGAGCTCTGACGGTCACATAGAGAGACACGTCCGGTACTGTTACTTAACGGCTTGAAAACAGGGGATTCGTCAACAGAACAGTCAAGAAGCGTAAAAACGGTGTCGTCGTGAAAAGAAAACGGAGCGTCCCAGTCCAACCCGAATCCTTGGCTGGGTCGGGTACATGCACACGTGGACATAGACGAGTCAGTGACGTAGATGATTTGCTTGGTGTAGTCGACGGACGTGATAGGGTAGCAGCCTGTGTGTGTGGTGAGCGTTAGAGTTTGCTGGTCTGGGTCGCACTTGATGTAACGTGTGAAACGTGTGTCACCGCAACCTGACCCGGTTCCAAGCGGGTACTTGATGGGTATTTGGCCGCATGTTTTTAGGCAGGCTTGTGAGGAGACTTGAGAAGAAAGTAATAAGAATAAAAGGATAAGGAAGAATAAGGAAGAAGAAGAAGAGTGCTTCAAACCCATTTGCTAGACGTTTCAGAGAAAGAGGGAGATAGAAATGTGAGTAGTAGTACTTATGAATTGAGTGTGTGACTAACCTAATAATATAGGTGAATGCTGAAGAGGAGGAATATATAATGCTTGCATGTACATTTATATTCAAATATAGGCAGAATATTTTTACATATAGTTTTTCTTTTCTGTGTTAAATCATAGATTCTTTTGGTTGGGGTGTCTGTATGCATTTACAATTTTTTTGTTTATGAACACAACATTCGACTTTGAATACGCTGAAAAATCATGATATGCTTGATTTACATAGAAAAACATGTTTGTGAGTGTGTATTAAAGCTAGCGATGGTTACAATCTAATTTAGTTTGAGATATAAGATAAGAATGATAAGACATATATAAATTTGAAAGTGTAATTAAGTGAATAGAAAATATATTTAAGACAATATGTTTTTTTGTGATAAAAAGGTATCACTGTAGGTGTCCCAAACTAACCAGATCACTGTAGGTGTCCCAAACTAACCAGAAAACAAGGCCCAGAAGATATTACATATGATAAAAAAAGGTATCCCTGTAGGTGTCCCAAACTAAACAGAAAACACGGCCTAGAAGATATTACATAATTGCGAAGCATCATTAATGTGAAGTGCCCACTCACACTAAAGCTCCCACCCAACCAAAGAAAAGGGCAGGGATAAGGGAATAGATTCAACAGAATATAGTAAAGAAGCCTAAAGGCTAAGTTAAAGTTTCTCAGGAAATTATTCTCAACTTTAGTTTGTTTTTAATTCATTGTATGATGATGTGTTTGTAGTTAGAACTAGTGATATATATATATAATGCATCTTGCAAAGGGCCAAAGGCATTATTCTATTTGCTATTCTTCTCAAGAGATTGTTCTGGAAGCCGATCAACTTTTTTTTTAATGTATAAAGATGGTTGGTGTAAGGAAAACTTATCACAAAAGAATAAATTAAAAAAGAGTAACGTCTAGGTTACATTTGATGATAGCTACTAGACTATACTCATTCAATCTTTATTTTTAACGCATACTTATTTCATGGAAACTAAGGCCACCGTTATCGGCGGCCCTTGGGCCCGACCCTTAACCCATTTTGGGTTAAAAAAAAAATAAAAATGGCAAAGGACGAGACGAACGGGCCTTGATTAAGGGCTTCTCGGGGTCGTCCCTCGTGGGTACGTGGCAGCACCGGAGTGGTCGATGATATCGAAGACGGATCGTCTTTTCCATTTCCTCTCTTCGTGTTTCTCTTGTAGTCGACTCCAAAAGGCAACGGCGAAGGTGATTTAGCAGAGGAGGAAGCTTTCTACGTGATCTCTTAATCGATCTCCGGTGACGAAGACTTGTTTCCGAAACCGAAAGCGCGATCCACATCCGACGGCGAAATCGACTCTGAAATCTCCAATGACGAAGACCTAAACCGTCGGTTCTGTTCGTTTCCCAAGCATCCCCAATCGTGTGAGAATCGACCCAATCGTACGAAGGTATGTCCTTCACCTCCTTTCTTTCTCGATATTATTATTTGATTGAAAATTTGATTAGGATTTCGTATAGATGTAAATTGGAAAACTTGTATTGATTATTTGATTGAGTATATGATTTGGGTTTCGTATAGATGTAAATTGGAAAACTTGTATTGATTATTTGATTGAATATTTGATTAGGGCTTCCTAGAGATGATTTGATATATGTATTGCTACAGGATTCGTACAGATGATTGGATATTCATATAGAGGATTCGTATAGATGATTTGAATTTGAAAGATTTGAATGTGTATTTTTAGTTTGAAATCTGTGTATTTTTAATGAACCACACAATAAATTTCTAGTGAAAGTACACTTGTTTTGTAAATGTTTCGCTGTTTATTAAAGCCATTGTCGTGGTTACTTCGTATTGATTAGATAGGTTAGGCTGTAAAGGGTAGTTTGTGTGAAATGAAATCCAACAAAATATTAATGATCTTGTTAGGATAGTTGATAGCTTTTTGTTTGTGTAATAACTTTAGATAAGACATATCTTGTTACCGGTTAGTCATTAAGTGGGTAAGTTATTGCTAACTTACTCTTCACTTCCTCCAATCAAACCCCTTCTGATGCCCCCCTTAAATATACGTAGCTAGTTTTTCTCTTCTACCACCTCCTCTTAATCTCTTCTCTCTTCTTACTGATATGGATCCAAGAAATATTTATACGCAGTCCTCTAGCTACTTCCCTTTCCATTCTAATGTTCACTTAGGAGAATCCGAGAACCCTCCTTTCAGTTCTCACCCATCTGAAGACACACCCGTAGGCACACCAGTAGGCACACCCGTGGACCGTGTTGCTCGACGTAAATGGACCCCGACTGATGACGAGGTCCTAATCAGTGCGTGGCTCAACACTTCCAAGGATGCTGTAGTTGGAAATCAGCAGAAGTCACTCACCTTCTGGCAACGTGTTGCTGAGTATTACACAACAAGTCCTCACGGAGTAGGGGATGGTGAAAAGAGAGAGCATCTTCATTGTAAGAAGAGGTGGGCTAGGATAAACGATCACGTGAACAAGTTCTGCGGCGCTTATGCCACAGCAGAGAGGCAAATTAGCAGTGGTGAGAGTGACACTGATGTTCTCAAGAGGGCTCATGACATCTTCTACGCTGATTAGAGAACCAAGTTCAACCTCGAGCATGTGTGGTGTGTGTTGAGGTATGAGCAGAAATGGCTCAGCCTCAACACACCAAAAGGAAGCTCAAAGAGGAAAAATGGTGAAACACCATCTGAAACGTCAACCAACGAGAATGGTGATCATGAGACCCGGCCTGAAGGTATCAAGGCTGCTAAATCGAAAAGGAACACTGGTCAAGGGAAGTCTGTTGCTGAGTACACCACCCTATGAGAAATGAAGAAGGAGGATTTGGCCATGAAGGAGAGGCTCACTAAGTTGGCTATACTGGATACTCTCCTCCAAAAGTCGGAGCCATTAACTGAGGCATAAGAAGTTGTGAAGAATAAACTCTTAGCTGCGTACTTCTGAAGAATTAGATATCATGTTCTATGTTTTATATTTGTCTTTTTAATAGTTTTTTCTTTGTCCTTTTAATTCTATGTTTTATGTTTTTCCTCCATAAAATCTCTGTTTTTATGTATGTCTTTTTATATGCTTGTTTAATCTAATCAGAACGTCTCTTTAAATAACCGTGGAATTATATAAACTAAGGCTGTTTAATAATATATATAAAATGTCTTGCTTTGTCTCTTTTTAAACAACTACAAATGTTCTTGCTAAAACATGATTCTAATAAGTAGTTGACATTTTCTGCAGGATAAGAGGAACATGGGACTTGACTACAACTATAGTCAGCCTTCGGACTCGGAGGACTTATTTTGCAACTCTGTGGACAGTGGCTACAACGAGACTGATGACTTAATTCGACGTGACCAAGAGGAGATAAGCTTACAAAGAGGTTCACCGGTGCAGTACCCTCCGGAACCCGAGGTAGACTTTGGCATCCCGCAGAGATGCTACTGTGGCGCTCAGCCACTACTTGCAACATCTTCTCGCGAAATAGGTAGGCGATACTACACTTGTCCGAATGTAGATGATGGGGAGTGTCACGTATGGAAATGGTGGGATGATGCATTGATGGAGGAGCTGCGAGACAGAGATAGACACATTCTTCTACTGTCTGAAAAGGTCGACAGTCTTGCCCTTTTGTCTGACTACGAGACTGAGCAGAAGCTAGGCATTCTAGAGAAGATGGTGTATGATTTAGCTAAGGAGAAATCTAAGGTTAGCTATGGGTTTGAGTTCTTTCTCGAGGTAATGGTTCTTCTAGTAGTTTTAGTAGGAGTGGTGCTTCTCTTTCGGAACTGATTCTTCTAGCGTGGTGAAGCTTTAGTATGACTGGTTTAGAGATGCTTATTTGTTTGTAATTTTTTTTGCTTGTTGTGGAATATTAAGTTTTATTATAAGTCATCTCATGTAACTCATGTTTTGTTAAGTCTGTGACACTTTCCTATCACTGCTTTGACTCGTAACTTTTCTAACACAAAAGAACTCGTGACATGATGAGTCTTTGACTTGTCCGTCTTCAGTCTGTGAGCACACTGAACTGCTCGTGAGCAAACAGTAATGCTCGTGAACAAACTGTCATGCTTTCACACCCGACAATGTAGCATATATAGATCATACTTCTCACATACAATGCATTACTTCTCCTCATCATAACACATTCTCTCTTTTAATTCTCTTTTAGAAATTTCAATCTCTTTTATAAATTTTCAATGGCTTCTTCTTCACATTATCATTACCACAAAGATGATGATCATGAATTTGATTCTATGTTTGAAGATATATTTGAAAATCCTAATTTCATTCCCGAACCAAAAAAGAGAAAACCACGTATACATATCGAGAGAAACCGAGAAGAAGGCCACACGAAGCTTTGGAACGATTACTTTTGTGAAACTCCAACATACCCGCACAACATATTCCGAAGACGGTTTCGAATGAACAAGACCTTGTTCTTGCGTATTATGCATCGTATGTCTAATGAAATAGAATACTTTCAACCAAGAGAAGATGCAACCGGACGGTCTAGTCTTTCTCCGCTCCAAAAATGTACCGCAGCAATTAGACAATTGGCGTATGGTGGTGGGTCTGATACAGTTGACGAATATGTCCGGCTTGGTGAAACAACAGCTCGAAAATGTTTGCACCATTTTACCGCGGGAATAGTCCAATTGTTTGGCGAGGAATATCTAAGACGTCCCACACCGGAGGATCTGGAAAGACTATTATATATTGGAGAACAACGTGGGTTTCCCGGAATGGTTGGAAGCATCGACTGTATGCATTGGGAGTGGAAGAACTGTCCAACCGCTTGGAAAGGAATGTATTCGCGTGGAACCAATAAACCAACAATTGTATTGGAGGCCGTAGCTTCATATGACCTCTGGATATGGCACGCGTTTTTTGGAGCTCCAGGTACTATGAACGACCTTAATATTCTTGATCGATCACCCGTTTTTGACGACATTATTAACGGAATAGCCCCAGAAGTAAATTTCTATGTGAATGGTAATCAGTATCATTTGGCATATTATCTCACGGACGGTATATCCGACTACCACAAGGTCAGAAGAATTCATTATTTGCTCAAACCCAAGAAGCTGTGAGAAAAGATGTCGAGCGTGCCTTTGGAGTCCTGCAAGCTAGATTTGCCGTAGTCCGAAACCCATCTCAGTTATGGGATAAAGAGAAGATTGCAACTATTATGAGAGCATGTATCATTCTCCATAATATGATTGTCGAAGATGAACGATCATCATCCACTCAGTATGACGTTGATGAATTCCAAGAAAGAGAAGATGTGGATACATTTTCCGTCAATATGCCTTCACATCTCGGTAATATAATTGATCGTCGAACGAGTGTTCGGAATACACAAGCCCATCACAAATTACAAAATGATTTGATTGATAATATATGGGCTAAATTTGGACATCTTCCAAATAACTTCTGATTTATAAGTTTTTATTACTCGAATAAAATGTTTGTTTGCTTTTATATACTATTAATGAAAATAATCAATTTAACTAAGTAAGGGACAAGTAAAGTCCCACCAATAATCAGCTACTTATACAAAAGCCTTTAGCTTAGTTCCTTAACACAAAAATAATAATAAACAATGCTAAGGGCCCTTAATCAAATCCCTCCAATAATGATGCCCTAAGAGCATGTTTATTGTAGGTCTCTTAGGTTGAGGTTTTTAACGTAATATAACATATGATATAAAAGTTAAGAGACGTCTCTTATATCTTTTATTTAAGAGACGTTTCTTAGTTTTTTTAGTTAAAAGCTAAGAGACCGTATCTTATATTACGTTAAGAACTCCAATCTAAGAGATATGCAATAAACATGCTCTGACTTACCTATATCTTATAAGAGCATCATTATCCACGGTTTCTTAGGGCGGAGTTCTCAGGGAAATATAAGAAACTGTTTCTTAATTTTCAACTAAAAAATTAAGAAATTGTTTCTTAACTTTTTAGTTGAAAATTAAGAAACAATTTTTTATATTTTCCTAAGAATTCTGCCCTAAGAAACCGTGGATAATGATGATCTAAGTTCTTTATCAAAAAAAAGTTATTAGAAAATGCATTCAGTGCAAATATAGAAAACATGACTAGCCAACACAAATATTAAATGTACGTGTATATATGTATATAGCAAACTAAAAATGATTATTATTATTTATCAATACTGAATGGAATGTGACACGTGTGTTTGGATAAGTGAATTAAGAAACTGTTCTTATATTTTCCTAAGAACCCTGCTCTAAGAAAATATTTTTCTAAGAACCCTGCTCTAAGAAACCGTGGATAATGATGGTCTAAGTTCTTTATCAAAAAAAGTTATTAGAAAATGCATTCAATACAAATATAGAAAACATGACTAGCCAACACAAATATTAAATGTACGTATATATATAGAGCAAACTAAAAATGATTATTATTATTTATCAATACTGAATGAGAATGTGACACGTGTGTTTGGATAATTGAATTCACTAGAATGGTAGTTTTGTGTAATTGCATGTAACTATTCTTTAAATATAGTTTCACTTGTTTTACAATATCGTAAATCGTTAAAACCAAGACATATATCCCCTATATATTAATTGAGAAGTATTTGAAAAATTAGAACCTTAATTTTGTATTAATTAAAAAAAACCCCAAATCCTAGGTGGCACTCTAAATGCCTTCTAAATTTCATTTCAAAGAATTCTAAAGCATCTAATATAAAGTATAGTTTAATCTAATGGTGTCACATTATTCCATAATTATATAACACTAGAGAACATTATATTAACCTAAAATATAGGAAGTGTGTATTCTTTCCTTAAATAAAAGTTACGGAATTACCTAATATGATTTACATATATATGGCAATTAATGATTATGAATAATAAAGATTTGATAACAATTTTTGCATCCTTCTTCATTTTTGTTTAAATTTATATTATTAAAAAAAATAAACAATCACATTAACCATATAATAAAAAAATTAGATTTTTTCTTATATGTTATATTTTGAATTTTTTAAAATGACTTTAAAATACAAAAAAAGTGGAAACCTTATATGTTATATATTTCTTTTTAAAATGACTTTAAAATACAAAAATGAAGACATCTTATATGTTATATTTTTCTTATATGTTAGAA
This sequence comes from Brassica napus, assembly GCF_020379485.1. NCBI lineage: Eukaryota > Viridiplantae > Streptophyta > Magnoliopsida > Brassicales > Brassicaceae > Brassica > Brassica napus. Next base: position 4,329,058 of record NC_063448.1, on the reverse strand, counting down.
TTTTCTTATATGTTATATTTTGAATTTTTTAAAAATGACTTTAAATTACAAAAATGTAAGTTTTCCTTAAGTATACGACTAAAAACATTAAAATGACATGTATCAATTCGATGGTTGATTTGAAAGCTTTCAAAACCATATGGAAGATAAAAGTCAAAATAATTTAACTGTGGAAACAATACTGTTCACTTTTTTCAAGAATGTGTTCGATGGAAAAAATAAGGTTTGTATGTCATAATTTGTTTAATGTCCACTAGAGAACATTATATTAACCTAAAATATAAGAAGTGTGTATTCTTTCCTTAAATAAAAGTTACAGAATTACCTAATATGATTTACATATATATATGATAATTAATGATTATGAATAATAAAGATTTGATAACAATTTTTGCATTCTTCTTCATTTTTGTTTAATTTATATTATTAAAAAATAAACAATCACATGAACCATATAATAAAAAATAGATTTTTTCTTATATGTTATGTTTTGAATTTTTTAAAATGACTTTAAATTACAAAAATGAGGAAACCTTATATGTTATATTTTTTTAAAAAAGACTTTAAAATAAAAAATGAGGACACCTTATATGTTACATTTTTCTTATATGTTAGATTTTTTCTTATATGTTATATTTTGAATTTTTTAAAACGACTTTAAATTACAAAAATGTAAGTTTTCCTTAAGTATACGACTAAAAACATTAAAATGACATGTATAAGTTCGATGGTTGATTTGAAAGCTTTCAAAACCATATGTAAGATAAAAGTCAAAATAATTTAACTGTGAAAACAATACTGTTCACTTTTTCAAGAATGTGTTCGAGGAAAAAAATAAGGTTTTTATGTCATAATTTGTTTAATGTCCACTAGAGAACATTATATTAATCTAAATTATAAGAAGTGTGTATTCTTTCCCTAAATAAAAACTACGAAATTAACTAATATGATTTACATATATATGACAATTAATGATTATGAATAATAAAGATTTGATAACAACTTTTGCATCCTTCTTCATTTTGTTTAATTTTTTATTATTAAAAAAAGTAAACAATCACATTAACCATATAATAAAAAATTAGATTTTTTCTTATATGTTATATTTTGAATTTTTTAAAATGACTTTAAATTACAAAAACGAGGAAACCTTATATGTTATATATTTTTTTAAAACGACTTTAAAATACAAAAATGAGGACAACTTATATGTTATATTTTTCTTATATGTTAGATTTTTTCTTATATGTTATATTTTGAATTTTTTAAAACGACTTTAAATTACAAAAATGTAAGTTTTCCTTAAGTATACGACTAAAACATTAAAATGACATGTATCAATTCGATGGTTGATTTGAAAGCTTTCAAAACCATATGGAAGATAAAAGTCAAAATAATTCAACTGTAAAAACAATACTGTTCACTTTTTTCAAGAATGTGTTCGATGGAAAAAATAAGGTTTTTATGTCATAATTTGTTTAATGTCCAATCCGATCAACCCATGATGTATTAATTATAGTTTTGTTCCATTATTTTTAATAAAAATTGATCTGATCCACCGGAAAAAAATTATATAATAACAACAAAAAATATTTTATATATATAAATAAAATGATCAAATATATAAAAGAAACTATCGATAATATATAAAAATAAATTCACACTGCGCAGAGCGCAGGTATTATCCTAGTTAACTTAATTATTATATAAGTACAATTGTACAAAGCTCTTAAATGGTCCCATTGAGAGAAAGCTATCTATGCATGAAGTACAAATGTGAACACGCGAATGTGAAACAATAGTCGGTGTGTTTAAGTTCACACCACGCATCCGAACAATGTGAATATGTAACGCTCGCCCCTAATAAAGTGATGGACCAACACTTCAACGTTTTCCCAACCGTTTAAGAAACGTGTCAAACTTTAACTGGTGCTTCTTCACCTCCATGAAATTTCGAAAGCCTTACGTTACGACCTTACCTACCCCCTCTTCGCTTCCATATAATGCCCTACGATCTACCACTAAAGCTTCAACGCATTAAACCAAGTCCTCCTCCGTTCTTGATCTTGAAGAGAAAATGGCTAGCGACGAAGTGAAGGTGATCGGCGCATGGGCGAGTCCTTTTGTGATGAGGCCGAGGATTGCTCTGAACCTCAAGTCTGTTCCCTATGAGTTCCTCCAGGAGACGTTTGGAGCAAAGAGCGAGTTGCTTCTTAAATCAAACCCGGTTCACAAGAAGATTCCCGTTCTGATTCATGCTGACAAACCGGTTTGTGAGTCTAACATCATCGTTGAGTATGTTGATGAGACTTGGAGCGCATCTGGACCGTCCATGCTACCTTCCACTCCTTATGATCGAGCCATCGCTCGGTTCTGGGCGGCCTACATTGACGAAAAGGTTCCCCCTCTTTTACCTGATCCACAAGTTTTATTTATAGTTTCATGTCATGAGATAAGCGTATGTTTTCTATGTGATGACATTGAACACGAATGAAGTGGTTTCCCTCTCTAAAAAGTATCCTAAAAGCTGAGGGAGAAGAAGAGAAGAAAGCGGTGTTAGCTCAAGTGGAAGAAGGGAACGCGCTTCTCGAGAAGGCCTTCAACGATTGCAGCAAAGGAAAAGCGTTCTTCAACGGTGAACACATCGGTTACCTCGACATTGCATTCGGGTGCTTCTTGGCTTGGTTGAGAGTCACCGAGTTGGCAGGTGGTCATAAACTTATCGATGAGGTCAAGACTCCTTCTCTGTCCAAATGGGCTGACAGGTTCTGTAATGATCCTGCTGTGAAACCTGTCATGCCCGAGACTGCAACTCTAGCTGAGTTCGCTAAGAAGATCTTTGCCAAGCCGCCGGCCTAAGCTGATGGCTGTGGTCCTCGTGGAACTGTGGGTTGAGTTCTTGAAAAAATAAAATGAGAGTGATGGTACTTATTTATTTATGTTTTAATTTTACTTTTGGTATGTTGGTAAGTGTATTTTGAATGTTAAGTTTGTAGTATCAGTCTTGGTGAATGAAGTAATTTTTTTTATGTTGATTGAGAAGTAAGAAAATGATGTCTCATAAAATCCAGCACTGAAAAGTGAAAACTAAGAAGCACTGGCTCTACGGGAAGCTATCACTATGAGTTTTTCTCTGAACCGCCGAAGACTTCACTTTGAATCGGACTCTAGACAATTAATCCAAGCAGTCAATGGAGGACACCCCCCCACCAGAGATTTATGGTTTAGTTGCTGATATCTTAGTTCTAAGTTCCCTTCTTGATGCTGTTTACTTCAGTTGGATCCCTAGGGACAAAAACAATATCTCTGATTCAGTAGCAAAGAATGCTCTGCTCTCTGCAGTTGCTGTAATGAACTCTCATTTTGGAGTTTAAGTTTGAATGAAAGTTTGTGTTCCAAAAAAAAAAAAAAGAACATCTAATATGAATATTTTATAATCAAAATAATATAAAGAAGAAAATAAATATGAAAAGAAGTTATCATATAAGATTTTCTAAATAATTTATTTAACATTTTGTTTCTCTACGAATGATGTATTTTTTTAACATTTTTTTAATAATAATGGATGTCAAAGACACAAAAGATCCTAATTAAGTAGAACTTGGGGTTCGTTGATTCTGTGTTGATGGTGCAAGAGAAACATAAGTATATTAACTTGTGTTGCTTTCTCCTAAGAATATTACAAACCTTATTTTAAAATTTTTATTTAATTTTATGTGTAAAATTTTGAATTTATTAAAATAAATTTGAAATATTTATGATATACAAAAGTTTTAAAGATTAAAAATATAAATGAAAAAATACTTAAAAATCATAAATATGATGTACAATTAATTATAAAGACCAAAATATAAATAAAAATATGAATCACTATTCAAAACTCCAAATTTAAAATTTTGAAGTTCATTTTTGGAAATGCTCTAAATTATTTAAAAAATGCACTCAGTACAAATACAGAAAACATGACTAGCCAACACAAATATTAAATGTACGTATATACAGAGCAACTAAAAATGATTATTATTATTTATCAATACTAAATGAGAATATGACATGTGTGTTTGGATAAGTGAATTTACTCGAATGGTAGATTTGTATAATTAATTGTATGTAACGTAACTATCCTTTAAATATAGTTTCACTTGTTTCACAATATATATCAATATCGTAACTCGTCAAAACAAGACATATATTAACTTAATTATATAAGTACAAAGATCTTAAATGGTCCCATTGAGAGAAAGCTATCTATGCATGAAATACAAATGTGAACACGTGAAGATGAACACAGTTGTCGGTGTGTTAATGGTTTCAGTTCACACCACGCATCCTAACAATGTGAATATGTAACGCTCGCCCCTAATAAAGTGATGGACCAACATTTAAACGTTTTCCCAACCGTATAAGACACATGTCAAACTTTACTGGTGCTTCTTCACCTCCATGAAATTCCGAAAGCCTTACGTTACGACCTTACCTACCCCCTCTTCCCTTCCATATAATGCCCTACGATTTACCACTAAAGCTTCAACGTGTTTAACCAAGTCCTTCTCTCTGTTCTTGATCTTGAAGAGAAAATGGCTACCGATGAAGTGAAGGTGATCGGCGCATGGGCGAGTCCTTTTGTGATGAGGCCGAGGATCGCTCTGAACCTCAAGTCTGTTCCCTACGAGTTCCTCCAGGAGACGTTTGGAGCAAAGAGCGAGTTGCTTCTTAAATCAAACCCGGTTCACAAGAAGATTCCGGTTCTCCTTCATGCTGACAAACCGGTTTGTGAGTCTAACATCATCGTTGAGTATGTTGATGAGACTTGGAGCGCATCTGGACCGTCCATGCTACCTTCCACTCCTTATGATCGAGCCATCGCTCGGTTCTGGGCGGCCTACATTGACGAAAAGGTTCCCCCCCTTTTACCTGATCCACAAGTTTTATTAATAGTTTCATGTCATGAGATAATCGTATGTTTTCTATGTGATGACATTGAACATGAATGAAGTGGTTTCCCTCTCTAAAAAGTATCCTAAAAGCTGAGGGAGAAGAAGAGAAGAAAGCGGTGTTAGCTCAAGTGGAAGAAGGGAACGCGCTTCTCGAGAAGGCCTTCATCGATTGCAGCAAAGGAAAACCATTCTTTAACGGTGAACACATCGGTTACCTCGACATTGCATTCGGGTGCTTCTTGGCTTGGTTGAGAGTCACCGAGTTGGCAGGTGGTCATAAACTTATCGATGAGGTCAAGACTCCTTCTCTGTCCAAATGGGCTGAGAGGTTCTGTAACGATCCTGCTGTGAAACCTGTCATGCCCGAGACTGCAACTCTAGCTGAATTTGCTAAGAAGATCTTTGCCAAGCCCACGGCCTAAGTTGTTGGTTGTGGTGGATTTGTGGGTTGAGTTCTTGCAAGAATAAATCAAAGAATAAATCTTTGGTAGTACTTATTTATTTATGTTTTTATTTTATTTTGTGGTGTGTTGCTAGTGGTATTCTGAATGTTAAGTTTGTATCAGGCTTGGTGAATGAAGTAACTTTATTTATGTTGATTGAGAAGTAAGAAAATCATATCAAATAGAATCCAGTACTGGGAGACTAAGAACATATAATATAATTTAAAATAATAAATAAGATTTTCTAAATAATTTATTTCACACTTGAATGATGTAGTTTTAACTAAAATATAATTACATTAGTAATTCATAAAAATGGAGGTTCTCTAAATGCTGAACTATCACTAAGTGACTAATTATCACTAAAATGTTCTACAATGAAAATGTGGATAAATAATAAATAGCTTATAATTAAAATTAAAGCTACTTATTTGTATGGACTTTAAGGGTGTTTGCTAGATAAAAACTTAGTTGAGCTAGGTACATTCTATGTACACAACATATATAGTAAACTTTGTGTTCTAAAATGCGGGTCTATGCGCTCCACCGAGGTTAATCGCCGTGATTTTGGTCAAATCGGTTCAATTAATCAGAAACCTGATTAATCATTTTAAAAACCGATTAATTGCCTAAATGGCTGACTAAAACTGATTTAAACCGAAAATATCTGATTTTAATGACAATAGTTTGGGCCAGAAAACAAGTCCAATTGTCTGAAAAGAAAGGAGACATTGTCTATGTATTTATAGAAGGAACTCCTCTTAGTGATACTTAGTCGATGTGGAACAAATGCAAGTTAGTTTTTATTTTATTTTTTCTGGTAGAAACCTATATTTTGTGGAAGAGAATGTTCATTGTTAATCAAAGTGATCGTAAATAAGTGTAAACAAGCAAGCGACGTTCGCATCATCCAAATAATGGATCATTGGATGGCAAATACACCGGTTCCTGCGACTCTCCTCCTCATCACAAGCGATAAGGACTTTGCTATGGCTCTCAAGAAGGTAGAGAGAACTGGTTACAACACGATTTTAGCCTCCGATGAAGGCAATGTAGCACAGCTGCTAGAATATGTTTGACACAAGCAATTAACATGGAGAGAACTTCTCCTTCTAGAGGGTTGACTTTCATCATTGCAAAAGGAGGCTTGTGACATGACTTTTATCTCCCTTTTTGTTTTGAGCGTTTGCGGAACATTTTGAGTTTTTTTGAGAGGATACTCTAAACTGTGTACACGTGTTTCCTTGGGTGGCTTTCTACTTGATAGTTTTGGAACATTAAACAAAATATCTTGAGGATTATTAATCTCTTTAGTATTCACTCTGTCTCTCTGTGGTTGGTCCCATGGGTGTGTTGCATTCTCTGTTTGTGACTAATTATCACTAAGTGACTGATTATCACTAAAATGCTCTACAATGAAAATGTGGATAAATAATAAATAGCTTATAATTAAAATTAAAGCTACTTATTTGTATGGACTTTTAAGGGTGTTTGCTAGATAAAAACTTAGTTGAGCTAGGTACATTCTATGTGCACAACATAAATAGTAAACTTTGTGTTCTAAAATGCGGGTCTATGCGCTCCACTGAGGTTAACCGCCGTGATTTTGGTCAAATCGGTTCAATTAATCAGAAACCTGATTAATCATTTTAAAAACAGATTAATTTTTTTAAAAACCGATTAATCACCTAAATAGCTGACTAAAACTGATTTAAACCAAAAATATTTGACTTTAATGACAATAGTTTGGGCCAGAAAACAAGTCCAATTGTCTGAAAAGAAAGGAGACATTGTCTATGTATTTATAGAAGACTCCAAAAACTCCGCTTAGTGATACTTAGTCGATGTGGAACAAATGAAAGTTGGTTTTTATTTTATTTTTTATGGTAGAGACCTCTGTTCTGTGGAAGAGAATGTTCCTTGTTAATCAAGGTGATGACACTTGTTCAATCGTAAATAACTGTAAAGTGTATGGATTATAGCAAGCGATCACGATTTGCAAGCATATACAATCATGTAGTTGTTATATTTACATGAGTTAATTGATGTATCTAACATTTTTGTTGAATTTTTGATTTTGTGTTTGTTTTAGCGCAGCCACAGTGGCAAACATTCTGTTCTCAAGTCCAATTGTCTAAAAGAAAGGAGACATTGTCTATGTATTTATAGAAGACTCTAAGAACTCCTCTTAGTGATACTTTAAAAACCGATTAATCTTTTTAAAAACCGATTAATCGCCTAAATGGCTGACTAAAACTGATTTAAACCGAAAATATTTGACTTTAATGACAATAGTTTGGGCCAGAGAACAAGTCCAATTGTATGAAAAGAAAGGAGACATTGTCTATGTATTTATAGAAGACTCCAAGAATTCCTTTTAGTGATACTTAGTCGATGTGGAACAAGTGCAAGTTGGTTTTTATTTTATTTTTTCTGGTAGAGACCTCTATTTTGTGGAAGAGAATGTTCCATGTTAATTAAGATGATGACACTTGTTCAATCGTAAATAAGTGTAAATTGTATGGATTATAGCAAGCGATCACGATTTGCAAGCATATACAATCTTGTAGTTGTTATATTTACATGAGTTAATTGATGTATCTAACATTTTGTTGAATTTTTGATTTTGATTTTGTGTTTGTTTTAGCGCAGCCACAGTGGCAAACACAAAGATGTCAATTCCTGACTAAATACAGAACAAAGGTCAATAAAAATCCATAGGCTACCGGCAACAAATATTTTTGTTTTTTCATTTAAAAAATTTAAGACAAAACATGTTGTACTCTAATGATTATTACCAGATTTGAATGTTACAACTCATTTGCGTGAAGCACTGGAAAATTGGTGTGATAGTATTGTTGAACTTCTACATAAAAATGTTGCATCTCTTGGAGAAAATGATTATGGCAAATTTCTCTGCAAAATCGTCTTAAAAACAATATGACGTTAGAGTACAAAAAAAAAACAATATGACATTAATTGGAAGCCTGTTAAAAACTTAAAGCATATAATAAGAAAACGAATATCTTATATAATATTTTTCTTAAAAAATATATATGTTCCTTGTTTTCTATGAATGACATAATTTTTAATTTAAATTTAGTTGTATAATTAATTTACACAAAATATATTTTTGTTTGATAACGTTTAAAAAAAACAGAAGTACTCCAAGTGCCTTTTTTTTATCAAGTGCTCCAAGTGCTTAACTATTAATCAATAAATGGCTAACTATCACTAAAGTGTTATATTGTGGTGAAAGTTGAATAAATAGTAAATAGTTTATAATAAAATTATCATTGGATCTCAAAGGTGTTTGCTGGACTGAAACTGAGGTTAATCCAAATGTTGTCAGTTCTTTTTATAGGCGGCGTTTTCGGATTCATGGAGAGTTGTCGAGTGGGACGCCAACCATAAACTTCTTGACTAGACCGAGACTCCTTCTCTGTTCAAATGGGCAGAGAGGTTCTGTGATGACCCGTTGTGAAGCCTCTCATGCCCGAGACTGCAAAGCTCGCTAAATCCGCGAATGAACTCTTTCCAGTGCCACATGAAGTCAAGGATATGAATACTATTTGGGAGATGAAAAATTGCAAGATTCGCTGCAGCTATATATGTAGGTTAGTGAAGTAAGAAACTGGTGTGCCAGTATATAAAACCATCATTATCCAGGGTTTTTTAGGGGAAACTATATTACAATGTGCTGAAGGTGAGTAGAAACGCTAACGACGATGATCTCAAGAAGTCTTACCGGAGACTAGCCATGAAATGGCACTCTGACAAAAACCCCTTGACCAAGAAAGCAGCTGAAGCCAAGTTCAAACAGATCTCCGAAGCTTATGACGTCCTCAGCGATCCTCAGAGACGCCATGCCTACGATCAGCACGGAGGTTTTGATCTCTTTGTGTCATTCTGATGATATCTTTATTGCACGAAGCCAAAGATAGTACACGAGATTTTGAAGATAGAGATAAAACCAGGTTGGAAGAAAGGCACGAAGATCACATTCCCTGAGAAAGGAGGCAACCAAGAACCAGGTGTCACTCCTGCTGATCTCACTTTCGTTGTAGACGAGAAACCTCATCCGGTTTACACAAGAGACGGTATTGATCTGATTGTCAAGAAGAAAGTCTCTTTGATAGAAGCTTTAACCGGAGTCACCCTTAGCTTAACAACTCTGGACGGGAGGAACCTAACCATCCCGGTTCTGGATATTGTAAAACCGGGTCAGGAGATTGTGATCCCAAACGAAAGAATGCCAACTAAAGAAGACCCTTTGAAAATAGGAGACCTCAGAGTCAACTTAGATGTCTTGTTCCCGTCAAGGCTTACTTCAGAACAGAAGAATGGTCTCAAAAGAGTTCTTGGTGGAACGCTGATGGAGCTGAAGAACATTTAGTTTTCAAGTAAGCTCTTGATCATGTTTAACAACGAAGCTGCTAGTCAATCCAGTGTACATATATATTCAACAATAATGGCTGTCAGGGACAGAACATATCCTAATTAAGTAGAACTTGGGTTCTTTAACTTGTGTTTATGTGTGCGTTTGCTTTCTCCTAATGTTCATTCAGCTCATAAGAATATTGCAAACCATAACAATGAACTACGAGAAGTGAGAGTTTCACAGAAGACACAGAAGCGAACTATATCACATTTACTGACAGAACATGTTCTGACCTCAACAGAGATTACACAGTAACTCTTGTGTCTGAAACAATCTATTCTCACTTCTCTAGTCAGGCTTAAGACAAGACACTATAGGCAGGGATTTTCCGTATTCCAGCTTCTATCATGACCTTCCTCATCTCCTCTGCTTCTGCCCAATTGTTACCCAAAGCCTTCAGCGTCGACAACGCCACGTACTGGCCACAGTGCTCCGGCTGCAGTCCAATGAGCTGTTTGCCTACTTTATTCCCCAACTCAGCATCCTCATGAATCTTGCAAGCACCCAAAAGAGCACCAAGAACCGAAGCATCAGCCTCAAACGGCAAACTCTTCACGAGATTCACCGCGTCAGCCAATAGTCCAGCTCTTCCGATGAGATCAACCAAGCAACCGTAATGCTCCGACGTTGGAGTGATCTTGTACTCACCACATATTGAACTGAACAGCTTGACACCTAACTCCACAAGCTTAGATCTAGCACAAGCCGTGAGCACTGCAAGTAAAGTAATCCCATTCGGATCCACATTCCTTACCTTCATCATCTCAAACATCTCCAACGCCTTCTCAGGTCTACCATTGGAGGCAAGAACTGAGATCATCGCGTTCCAAGCGCAAACCTTTTTATCATAAACTTGATCGAAAATGATCAACGCCGTCTCCAAGTCACCGCCTTTACCATACATATCGAGTAAAGCAGTACCTAGCGTAGCAGTGAGGATGATCTCCCTCCTCATAACATAAGAATGAATCTGCTTCCCTAAATGAACACCTCCTCGATCTAAATTAGCGCAGGAAGAAAGCACACTAACCAAAGTAGCTTCACTGGGCGTTACCACCACTACCATCTCCCTAAAAAGCGTTACAGCTTTGGCGTGTGAACCGTTCTTACCAAACCCGTTGATGACAGTAGTCCAAGAGACCACATCAGGTACTACAGGCATTCTCCTAAATAGCTCGAAAGCAGAACCCATCTCTCCGTTTCTTCCGCAAGCATCAAGCATACTATTACAAGCAACAACACAAGGATCTAACATTTCGTCGAACACCTTCCTCGAGCTTCTCAGATCACCGACTTCGCCGTAGAACTGAACAAACGAAGTCGGGAGAAACGGGTCCGTTAGAACGCCACGTTTAAGAGCTTGGGAGTGAAGGGAAAGGCCGTAGGGAAGAGAGAAGGAAGAGGAAGATGCTTTGATGAGAGAAGGGAAAGTGAGGTTGATTGGTTTGACTTGGTTTGCGAGCATGTGGTTGAAGAGATGTAGAGAAGTCTTGTGGTGTCCTGTGGTGAGGTAGGATCGAATGAGTGTGTTGTAGACGAACTTGGTCTTACGGCTCGAAGCGAGCAGTGCGTTGGTGGTAAGCAGAACAGAGTGGATCTGCTTGATCTGGTTTGAGGAGGTAAGGAAACGTTGGAGGAGATGAAGCGCGTCGTCGAGAGACAAAGTGAAAGTCGAAAGGGAAGTAGAAAGCATGCAACTTTTACAAAGCGAAACAGAGTAAAAACGCAGACTTTAGTGTGCAAATTCGAAACCCAGAAACAGAGAAAGACGAGGAGGAATCAAGCAGTGATGCTTACTAAGGTATAGTGTGATTAGGGCGTACGTAGAAGATGAAGAAGGAATGAAAAGTCGAGATGAAAGTTCTCTCATTTCAATTCAATAGCTAACGAGAGGGGAGCTCCGACCAAGCAACTGGTTAACCAACTAGGGTTCTCCGGTTTGGTATGGTTTGATCCAATTTTATTTGATGTATATCAAATGGTGAACCAGCTAGGACTCCCCGGTTTGCAAGGATCTAGAGGAGTCTAGAAAGGATGAGAATGAAATGTGGAGAGGCTATGCTGACAGGCCTACATCTAATCCTCTACCTCCGGGAACTCAAGCTTTTCCCAAGTATCAGAGAATGTTAGTTCTGCTCAACAGATCAAGCTTGATAGTGTTGCGCATGAAGTACCTAACTTTGGAACTGAGCAGGTGATTGCTCTATCCCTTTGTTGAGGTAGTATTACTACTCTTTATGTAAATCAATCTGCCTTATTGTTTTTTTCTTAATGCTCGCTCATTGTCCTTTCCATTTAAAGACTGGAGCTTGTCGGTTTGGCCCGCGTTGCAGCAGACTTCATTTTTACCCTGATAAATCGTGCACTATACTTATGAAGAATATGTATAATGGTCCTGGCATTGCTTGGGAGCAGGAGGATGAGGAGGGGCTTGAGGTCTGTATGCGCTGCCATCTCGTGATGCTCGTATCCTGATAATAATCAGTTCTTCTCTACTAATCTTACCTTTCATTTTCTGATTTTGCTGTGTGCTCTGGATTTGCGGAGTTCTGCCTGTTTGTTTCTTTATTATCTTCTTTAACTTGCATCAGACATTTATGGATTCCCTTCAGTGGAGGTGCATGATTATGACCTGGGCCGGGTTGGAGTTGCAGTTCACTTCTTTGTATCCTACTTGACTGATTGATTATCTATCTATATGCACGCATTTTTTGTCTTATATTAGTAGTGCCTCTCGTTCTTTGAGTTTCTTATGTGATTTCCTCTAGGTGGTGTTTGATATGTGAAAAGTGATTTATCCAATGCTCAATACCTCAGAACTTCTTGGTTTTCCTGAATTAAGAATATACAAGTGTCCTTCATGCGGTCTGGCTGCGTTGGGCTAGTAGTGTCTGAAAAGGAACTAATGCAGTATAATTTCATAAGGCTGTAGCTATCCTGGTTTTGCATGATATCAAAACTACTGGATCTCACATGGTTCTGTTGCTTTTAGTCACTTTCTATAGTTTACTTTTGCCCTCTTTTTGTCCTGTCTTCCTTGCAGTATACAGATAAGGAAGCTGAACGAAGAATTTTATGAAGATGTTCATACGGAGTTCCAGAAGTATGGAGAACTTGTTAATTTTAAGGTCTGTCGATTATTTTCTTTTTCCTAATGTTAGCCTTCATTTTATACTAAATCTAAATATTAGTTTCTGAACCTGCAAGCCACGCTTGGCCATGTATTGTGATAATTAGTGGTTCCCTGCATCTAAGCAGCCCCGACACAGGTACGGGAACCGGGACGGAAAACGGCAAAACCAAAAATTTAAAATACGGGTACGGCTGGGATATGGCGATAAAATCCTTATATGTATAACATATATTGTATACAAATCACAAGTTAAGACTATAAGTAATATAAAATTTTACAAAAAGTTTAATTTTAAACATTGTTTTGCTCTGTTTTAACTGGTTTTTAGGTGATGACATTATTTTATCGTTTTGGATATTCTGAATACTAACCACTAAATCAAATTTTCATGAAGTGTGATATTTAAAAGTCAAAGCATATATAGTCGTCACATGACACGATGTCATCTTCTTCTTTACGAAATTTAAAAATTACTGGGTTTTCAAGTTTTGGACCAAAATTGCCTCTGTGTTATGCATCTTCACCTCTAAACTTTTAGCATCTACACCTCTAAATTTTTTAACTACATCTTTTAATCTTTTCAGACTTAATAGAATCAACCAATTAAAAATAAATATGGTTTAAGTTTATACTTCATAACACAAAAAATCAAAGGATACGTCTATTTTGCTTTGAAACGTTTCCGAGACGTCTCCGGTCTCTGACCAAGCCCGTCCCCACTGACTCAGGCCGTCCCGGGTTCACCTTACACGTGTTGGGGACGTTTCCAAGGCGTACCCGTCCCCCAGCCGAACCCGGTACGTGAGACGGCACCAAGTTGGCGTACCCGTGCAGGGCCTGCATCCCATATCATTATCTGAGGAACCGGATCTTCCTGATCCCGTGTTTGAGAAGACATGTCCAATACTAAATAAAGGAGTATTTCCTCTAGATGGACGTCTTTTCTCAAAAAGAAAATTTATATGTCCATTTCAGGTGTGTAGAAATGGGAAGGGCAATGTATACGTACACTACAGATCACTGGAATCATCTATTCTTGCCTACCAGTCCATTAACGGTCGATATTTTGCTGGTAAACTGTTTTCCTTGGAGGCTTTAACCCACTTGTATGAGACGTTTCATTTCTCCGATATGCATTCATATCCTCATAGCGTTTTGTTTATACTGTCATTCGTAGTCTTATTTTAAGTAGTAATCTTCTGTCGGCTTTTCTCCTTTAAACACACAGTTTTGCTAGAAAGCTACTCGTTGACATATAGTCTTGGTATAATCATGTTATTAGCAGTAACAAATGAAGGCTTGTAGAATTTAGTTATGCGTATTAAATTAGCTGAGTTGTGGTATCCATCTGCTATCTTTCATTATTCAATTTCCAAAATCAGGACGGCATTCATATTCAGCAATTCGAATATATATATATGTGTATAAGATTTGCTGGTGTGTACACCGAGGCGTGATTTCTGATTGCTTTCGGCTTGCTGACATTCTTTTCCATTATAATTGCACATTCCTCATGTAGATAGCATGCGAAGTTGTCAACATCTCAAGATGGAAAGTTGCCATCTGTGGGGAGTACATGAACTCCAGGCTTAAAGTATGACTCTCATCTAGTACATGCCCTGGGATTCGTTTTCTTGCTTTATCACTAGCTCACGATTTCCATATATTTTTACAGACGTGCTCTCGTGGATCTGCTTGCAACTTTATACACTGTTTCCGAAACCCTGGTGGAGACTATGAATGGGCTGACAATGACAAACCACCTCCAAGATTCTGGATTCGCATTATTTGGTTATTCAGATGAATACGTGAAGCACATGGAGTTTGAATATTCAGGGTCGCTATCTGATTTAAGATCAGATCAACCAACAGATTCACATAGGTAGCTTAATTTATATTGGTAGCCTGATCTTTGAATTAACTTGCTCAGTGCATTTACTGCTTAATATGGTTATGGAGCGTCATGCTCATGTGATTTGTTTCCGTGTCAGGCAACCTTCACGACAATCTAGATCGAGGGACCATGGTCATATTAATGTTGGATCTAAACCATGTCATAGAAGCAGTAAGAACCTCCGTGATACTCGTGGACCGTGATACTCGTGGACACAAACTTAGTAGGCATGAAGAGAAGCGTCATGGCGGAGATGAAAGTCCTAGAAGTACTAGAGACGGTAGTTTAGAGAGGGAGATTTATAAAAAGCGACGGTATGCTAAGGAGACAACGCGTCATGATAGCAAATGGTCTGAACACTCTCATGGACACCGGGTGATGAAGAAAAGAATCAATGGGAGGTATTCCGTTGATGATTCTCCTGATGGAGATGACGATGGCAG